>NC_081419.1:10630010-10755270 GCF_949786415.1 Peromyscus eremicus | reverse complement strand
AAAATGTATTCCAGCAGTTTAAAAATCATTTGAGAAACAGAAAAAATATTCAAAGACATATGAAGCTGGTATTTCTGTCTCCAGGGATTTTAGAAATACTAACTTAAAAATATAGGCCAAATAATTTTGACTATTACATTTGGTGTAGCTACTGCCCACTATTTACCTATCTCCCTCCTTACTGCTGTCTCTATTTTCAAACTGGTCTTTCTAAGTAAAGAGTTTTGGATCAGCAAATGTTAAATTGATTTAGTTACTTGTTTCTTCTACACGGGGAGTGTAAAAACAGTACAGTTACACACAGCCTGGATTCCCATATTTAAGACACTTTTGAAGAATCACCGTTCTCCTGGGCTTTAATGTAACTCAGAATATAAAAATCTAACTATGCAATTTGGTAGTCTTTTCTCTTGCAGACTTAGGTGAGTTTTCTTTCATCTCTAAGAGTCCACTGCAATCACAGAATGCAAAACACTTGCCACTTAAATAAGGGGATTTATTTAACGGCTTTACTCTCTGGCCAGGGTTTAAAATGTTATAACAACTCTGAAAATTCAGATGTCCTGTGGGAGATCAAGGCACCCCTCAAGGAATTTGCCAGCACGTGCAGTTGATTTTGGCCTAATTTCCCATTTATTCCTTTAGAAAAGAAGATTTCAGGATGGCCCTTTTTGAAATATTACCAAATTATGTAAATGAAAATTCTCTGAAAGTGTCATTAGTTTACTCAACACTGACCAACCTGCATTTACATACTGGCTTCCTAAATGAGAATTGAGAAAGAAAACTCAAACCTTAGTGTGCATAAGCATTCTTAGAGAGCTTGCTTTATACTGAATCCAGTCCTGAGATCTACAAGCACAAATTCTGAATCAGTGTTTCCGGGATGGATTCCCAAGACTTTGCATAAGTGCCTCAGGGCCCTAAAGAAGGTTGACACTGCAGAACAGTATTCTCTTTCTCCATGCTGATTCCCAGCCCACCCATAGTGTAATATATGTCTTAAATCATTTGAAATTCAACTTATTTCCCACAAACTCAAAACCAATTAGGAGAGCTAAGAGTTTGTTGAACGTGTTCTTCCAAGTACTACTGTGGCAGTAAAGAGTTCTGTCAGTTCAGAGCATGCAGAGGACCATCAAGGGACACTGTCAGTTAAGAGCATACAGGGAACCACCAAGGGACACTGATGGCCATCACTATTTATTGTTCTAACACTCTAGATTCTGCTCAGTCAAAATAACTACCACTGGGTTTGAAGTTCTAAATTTCTCCCTTGATATTGTAGAAATAGCCATCCTAACAAGAGCAATCTACTAATTCAATACAGTATTATAAAAGGTTAAAGGAGAATAATGGAAGAGGAAGGCTTAAATCAGGCAGGAATAGGGCATCAGGGTAGAGAAGGGGATACACTGAGGGATAACTAATATTAAAAACCTTTCAAAAAAGTCATATGAAAACTTACTATTGTGGAAGCTTCTGAAAATAATACATATATACATTTAAAATAATTTAAATGTTACTGGTGAAAATAAAATAAAATAAAATAATTTAAATGGAGTTATCCTACAACCAGGTAATAATGTCCTCCTCAATACCACAGGGTTACAAATAAAAAGCCCAGTGACAGGAATGGGTTACATCTTTGGGAGTTATTCAGTGAGGGTCCATGGACCCCTAAACATTGCAGGCTATTACCAATGCTCTTGTTTACTCTTCAGAAGGTGGCAATAGGATCTTATTGCTAAAGATATCATATACTTGAAATCATGAAAAAAAAAATCAAGCTAGTGTTCACTTGGAACTTCATCCCTACTGGCTAGCTTTCATAGTGCTGGAAGGTTCTATGCATACCACTGGAGGAAAAAAGTAATCATTTTTCTTACATAGCTATGAGCCCTGTGAGCTACAATAATGAGTGACCTGGCAAGACATATCCATTGGTGTGATAGTGGCAAAAATGTCACAGGAGTAACTAATCACTTTCTGATTGGATTTAAGATCCATTCCACAAGGTGAAATCCATACCTGACACTATTTTCAGGTGCAAGGACCTAAGGGAAAACGTACTTATTATTGCTTTGTTAAATGGGCACAGTATTAAATTGACTACTGACTTAATGAGTCTCTAAGCCCTCATCAGAGTAGCCCTATTTTTGAAGCAGATAGTAATGAACACAGACTAACAGCTGGCCAAGGTACAAAAAAATAAGAAGCTGCAGAATGCTTAGCCATAAATGGGACACACACATCACTCCCACTCCCTGGAGATCACTGTGGAAGAGGGAGTTGAAAGATTGTAAGAGCCAGGGAAGATTCATATACAAACTCACAGTGGTTGTGATCGAATGCATGAAATTTGCACAAGCTCAATCCAGACCAAATCCCAGTGAGGAGGAGGAAGGTGATCATGACATTCCAACCCTAACTAAGGAGCTATTGGCAATTGATAGCTGCTAAAAAAAAGAGTCAGTTTTCTTCCAGGAGATGGGCCCTGAGAGGCTGCTCATGTTCCAGTAGACAGTCTCATATCCATGTGCATAAAGGCAACCAACAATGGACTCAGTAGGTTTGGTGGGAAAAGAACATATGATGTTAGGAGAGAAATGTGGTGGAGAGATTAGTAAGAGATTAGAGGAGATGGAATGGGGGTAGATTTTTATTAAAACCCATTATACATGTATGAAATATTCAAGCAATATAAAAAATCTATTTGGTTTTATAAGACACAAAGAAATTTATTTTAAAACAATTCATTGTTATACATATAGTATTTATCATTTATTAAAGACAAAAGAAAATTTGCATTCTAATGAGATAGCTATGCTTCTTGGTACAATACAAAAATGCAATATAAAAACACACTGATTTGATACTTACATGTTGAAGTATTATGGTAGGAAAATATTGTCTTTTTATTTCTGTAATTAGGCCATTACATTTCTATAAGAATAGAAAACTATATATAGTAAAATGTTACAATTTACAGCATATAGTAATCTTGAATATGAGCTGTAATACAAATCCTAATTGGTCTTAATAAAAACTCAGAGCCAGATATCAAAGTGAAAGCTGAAATATCAGAGAAGCAGACCAGCCAGCTACTTCTTACATCTACTGAATCCTCAGACTGAAAGGGCCCCAGATCCTGTCTTTACCCATCTTATATTCTTGTCTCCACATCCCTAGTGCTGGGATTTAAAGGTCTGAGCCACCACTACCACCTGGCTCTGTTTCTCTTTTAGACTGGATCAATCTTGTGTACCAAGGGTAGCCTTGACTCACAGAGATCCACCTGCCTCTGTCTCCTGAGTGCTGGGATTAAAAGTGTGTGCCACCACTATCTGGCCTCTATAGTTAATTAGTGGGTGGTTCCACACTTTAATCTTCAGGCAAGCTTCATTTGTTAGATCATATACAAAGTTTCATATTTTCCCTTTTTGTCTAAAATAAAAGAGATTATAACTAATATAAGAGAAACTATATACAATAAGCACAATAACTATATACAATATATTGTGGTGATATTGTGTTCCCCAAAATATTGTATACCCTAATAAACTTATCTGGGGTCAGAGAATACAACAGCCACTAGATATAGAGGCCAGAAAATGGTGGCACACACACCTTTAATTCTAACTTTCCATCTGGATCTCTGAGTTCAATGTCACACTGGAAATAGCCAGGCATGGTGACACACACCTTTAATCCCAGGAAGTGATGGCAGGAAGCAGAAAGGTATATAAGGCATGAAAACCAGGAACTAGGGTCAGTTAAGCTTTTAGGCTTTTGAGCAGCAGTTCAACTGAGAGGCATCCAGTCTGAGGAAACAGGATCAGCTGAGGAATTGGTGAGGTGAGGTAGCTATGGCTTGTTCTGCTTCTCTGATCTTCCAGCATTCACCCCAATAACTGGCATCAGGTTTGATTTTATTAATAAGACCTGTTAAGATTTATGCTACAATATATACAGGCAATAAATACAACAACAATGTCTAATCCATTAACATTTGACAAAATCAGAGAAAATACTTCATCATTTGTAATATTTTGATAAGTCCAAAAGGTTGTATCTAATTCATTTTCTTTTCTAACTTGCATTACCAAAACTATCTTTTTATGTCTCTCAACCCTACACACTTTACACCTCTTTAGTGAATTTCTTTTCTGAATCTGGTAACAAGGAAAACTATAACTATAACTATAAAGTCTTCAATTCTATCAGAGACCCAAGAAGGAAATAATATTACCTGAATAAGCAGGAAGTACAAGCAAGTGACTTCCAAAAAAATATGAGACATGACAGAAACAGCTGGCTACCTGTCAATCACCCAAGGTTCCTCTACAATGTTGGACCATCCACCTTCAGGCCTACAATATCTGACAGACTAATCGTTGAACCAGGATTTTCTTAAGGGCTGTCCTACCTTGTCTTGGCAAAGTTCAGCAGTCCTTCCTTTTGTGTCTTTTGTTTGTCTCATTTGGACAGTATAGTGTCAGTAGTTGAGGCAAGGGCACTTTCTTGCCCAGTGGCTAATTTTTGCCACAAAGAAAGTAAACTCCATGTGGAGTTTCTTTGATGCCCATCATCTTCTCTGAAGTAGATTGGTGCTGCCTTGTCTCATTGTCATAAAAAAGAACCTATATTGCTAAAACACCTTAAATACCATATTCTGTAGATCTCTGAAGTGTCTGAAGATGACATGTCTATCTAAAAAATATCTGTTTGACCTTGATAACATACCTTATATGACTACAAGTTTTATTGTAATTGGTGACTAATTACTAAGCTGCATTTCCTTATTAACCTAAATAGTTGGTAATAATAACTTTCAAGGACTAGAATTTGCATTACATTGTTAAATGAGTTGTATAAGTATAATATCTTGAACAAGATTAAAAATATATGTTCAGTATGTTCTAACAAAATTAATCTCAAATTTGTATCAATATACAAAATTTGTAATCAATATACAAAAATCCATTCCAATGTTATTGTTGGACCCTAATGGCTCCCTCCAGAGAGAGGGTGAGAAGGCACAGCATCAATGACACAGACATCAGGAGTCAGGTCAAGGCAAATAATGAACTCATTTATTCAATAACAGGGAAGACCTTATATACCCTCCTCCCAGCACCCAGTCTTTGTGGTCATCCCTCATTTGCTGGGCATTATCAGGAACTCTGACATTGATCAGGAACTCTTGATGGCACCATTGCTAGGCCCTCAGGCTGACTTCACAAGATCAGGTCCTCTGACAGTGACCAGGAACTCTGACAGCACCTGTTGCTAGGCTTCAGGCAGACTCTAGGTTGACTCATAAGGAAGTATATTATGTGCATGCCTTGGCAACTGGTCTGAGCCAATTTTCTCTACACTATGGGCCTGTCCTACTACACAATGTAAAATATTTAAAACTAGTAGTTGATTTTTAAAAATAAGTTCAATAATCTGCCATTTCCCTATCATATCTATATCTTCTCTTTTTTCTTTTCAGAGTAGATTCAATAATCTACCCTTTATCTTATCATTTCTATATCTTTTTTTCCAGAGTAGATTCAATAATCTACCCTTTTATCCTATCATATCTGCATCCCCTTTTTCTTTAACAAAAAAAAGAACCCTAAATCTAGTTTCCTTTGTTCAGCTTTTTCCTAACCATTACTAATACAACTTGTAACTAACCACCCATTGAACAATGACAAATATCCATAACCCATCGAAGGACCAAAAACCACCTATCCCACCTCTTGGAATTATGGACTTTGTTTTCTTAAATTTATTTCCTGCTGTCTGGGGGTGATGGCACCTTTAGGGGACTCTGAAAAGAAAAAATTTGGGTTAATTTTCAAGTTCTGGGAGAGGTAGCTGTGTTATTTGTTGTCCAGTCTCTGAGTAATGGAAAGTGCAGGGCTTGTCTCAAGTCCTGTCTAGAGTAGTCTGTGAAGTTGGATCATCTCAGCTAGCCACCTGGAGATTGTCCTGAGCAGTTTGAAGTCCAAAGCCAATCTTTAAGTGGTATTTGTCAGCTTAGTGGTATTATCATAGGCCATATGGAATTGTCATTGTGAGATCCCATCATCTTTCTGGAGACTTCAAAGATTGCATTAAGCCATATTTTTCCTTTTCCTGGTAATATTTTTTCCAGGTAGTTCTCTCTTCTTCTTTGAATGCTTATTTATCCAAAGGTCTTTAAATTCCTCAAGATGGTTGTTTTCATTTTCCTGGAAATAGAAAAACAAAACTCTTTCCCAACCCTAACTTTGAGGAGTTTCCTTTTTGACAAGTTGTATCTGATCAAATGAAATGCATTTGTTTCTTATCACCTCTTCTAATTAAGAAGTCTCTCTTGTTCAAATCTAATCTATCAGTTGCTCTGAGGAGGAGTTTCCTCCATGATGACAGGAAACAACTGAACCAAATTTGACATGTGGGCCTGCGAGAGGCCTTCTAAGGCATTTCCCAACAGCAAAGGGTTACCTTGTCTGTCCCTTGTTGATCTGTATTTGTTAGTTCAATACCTGCCTTTGCCACACCTTTTGCATAATCCAGATGGGAGGAGCAATCTGTTGGGATTATTCTTAGCAAAAACATTGTTTCTAGGAGTGCCCTGTTTACAGCCCCCCCCCCCGTTGTTTTTTGTTTTCTGAGACACTGATTCTCCATGTAGTTTTGGTGCCTGTCCTGGATCTCACTCTATAGACCAGGCTGGCCTCAAACTCACAGAGATCTGCCTGGTTCTGCCTCCTGAGTGCTGGGATTAAAGGTGTGCACCACCACAGCCTGGCTACAGTCCCTTTTTAGGTGACCTTGTTTACCACAATTGAAACATTTGACATTTCAATTTTTCTTCAAACCTCTGGAAATCACCTTTTCTATCCAAGCATCATCATGGTTATGAGATTCAATATTGATTGTGTCTCAGATCCGTTCCTCCAAGAGTGCTGATCTTTCCTTTAATGGCCTAATTATCCTTTTGCATTAGTATTAGTGCATTAGTATCTTCAAAAGCCAGAGATTCAATTATTATTTGTCTAGCTTCTTAATTTGGTATCATTCTATTTACTGCTGAAGTTAATCTTTGTAAGAAATCAGTGAAGGTTTCTTTTGGACCCTGCTTGACATTAGTAAATGACTCAGTTTTCTTTCCTACTTCTTCAATTCTGTCCCAAGCATTCATAGCTGCTGCAGGCAGTATAAGGCCAGGGTGTGGTCATCATATAGAGATTGCCTTTCTACATTGGCATAACCTCCCTCTCCAAGAAGTTGGTCTTGGGAGATTTCGAGACCTCTAGGCCTACTTTGTTGTTCAATGGTCTTAGTCTCATCTTTCTACCAGGTCTTCCACTGTAACTGAGGACCAGGCTCCAAGATTGCTGTAACCAAGTCTGTCCAGACTTGAGGGCTAATTCTATTACAAGTTGACCACGAGTTTAACATCTGCTTCAGACATGTGAATGTATACCATATGAGACTATCGCTCCTTTGAATCTCCTCAAAGCTAACATTTGCACAAGAGTCTAATCAGCTCTTACACAATCTGAGGGATATGTATCATTTGCCAGTTCCTGTAAGGTTACTGGATAAATTATGGCTGGCTGTTTGAAAGCCTTAGGCTGTTTCTCCGTAACCTTATAATGCAATGCTGAGACTAGCTGTCCTTTAAATTCCTCTGTCTGGATCTGAATATCTCTATGATCTGTTTTAACAAGTTTTTCTAAAGTTTTTATCTTGGCACTCATATTAACCAACTTTTTAATGATAAAACGAAAATGACCAAAAAAATAACATTTATAATTGACATTATGTGAATCCTATCTACATTAATTATCTTCTCATTTAATTGTTCCATTTTCAAACTGTCTAGTGTATTATCAAACAGAGACCTAATTCCCTCCATTGTAAAAACTGTTTCCCATTTTTTTAATGTGGGAAAAACTCTTGTCTTTTTTTAAACTAATTCCCCCCTTTAAGAAATCCCACCAGGCAGTGGTGGCGCACACCTTTAATCCCAGCACTTGGAAGGCAGAGGCAGGCAGATCTTTGTGAGTTCAAGGCCAGCCTGGTCTACAGAGCGAGATCCAGGAAAGACACAAAGTTACACAGAGAAACCCTGTCTTGAAAAACCAAAAAAAAAAAAAAAAAAAGAAAAGAAATCCCAATCGACTCATCAAATCTGCTGACAAAGATGATTCAGATGACAGTGAAATGAAGCAGCTACCTAGGAGAGCAGCAGCCTGAGGAGGGAGTCCAGTAAAAGCTACACCCACCAGGAGAGGGAAGAAGCCAAAGAGCCAGCCATTTGCTCAGGGGAACACGCAGAAGTGGCTAACTCTTGTGGCTTTGCAACCCCAAAGCCTGTGGAGTCTGCTGCAGAGAGGCTACTACAAAAACAAAACAAAACAAAACAGACTTCCTCACAGGGCTTTGGAAAGAAAAGGAAAATCTAGCTGGCCAGGTAGTAGGTCTAGCTGCTTGTAGCTCTGGTCTGAGCCAGTGGCTGCAAAGCCACAGGCAAGCAGCTTTTTTTTGTGAATTCCTGCCCCACAAGTTGGACACCAGATATTGCATGACTCCTAATTGGTCTTAATAAAAACACAGAGCCAGATATTGGGTAAGTGCTGAAATATCTGAGAAGCAAAGCAACAAGCCACTTCTTACCTCTACCAGATCCTGTCTCCACATCCCTAGTGCTGGGATTAAAGGTGTGAGCCACCACTGCCTGGCCTTTATGGTTAACTAGTGGGTGGCTCCACACTCTGATCTTCAGGCAAGCTTTATTTGTTAGATCCCAAACAAAATACCACAATGAGCTAAAGTATTTGGGGAAGTGTTTGTTGGCTTTATGTGATATGACATGATGCACTCCACAAAAAACGCACACACAGTGTATTCAGCACCATGGCTGCAGTGTAGCAGTGCAATGTGAGTTAAGCATTGCCAGAAACTCCTCAGAGTCATTGCCCATTTGGTTTTGAATTAGTTCAAATAATTTTGGTTATTGCAATTCAGGAACCTCTTACTGATACCTAACTTTTCACCACCCTCACCATCAGTTGTGTGGCCTCCCACAACTAAAGAAGCTGTGTTTGAAATCATACTGCAAAGCATAGGATTTCACAATCACCATGTGCACAAAATTCTCTCAAGGAAGATAATTTCTAAGTCCTGTAAAAACTAGGTCCAAAGCACATACTAATCATATTCTATTATTCTAACTCCTGGTGCCATTTGGCTTAGTTTTGTATCATATGGTATTAACTGGGTAAAGGGACACTGATAGTAATTAGATTGACTTTTATTTTTCAAAGGAGCAATCTTTTTTCTCATTATAAACATTATCTTGTGCACATAAGCTGTTAGTCATAAGATGTGTGTGTGTGTGTGTGTGTGTGTGTGTGTGTGTGTGTGTGTATAAAATTAATATTAACATAGTCTCTGGATTGGGAGACATTTACTCTCACAATTATCCTATATTGTCACATTGGCCATGTTGTAGGTTACTTTTTTGATTTTTTTCTTCTCATGTTTCATTATTAAGAAATTTTCTACTCACTCTACATACCACCCACAGATATCCCCCTCCTCCCTCCTCCTACCCTCCAGCTCTACCTCCCAAGGCACCCCACATTCCTTCATCCCCCCCAATCAAGGTTTCCCATGGGGAGTCAGCAGAGTCTGGCACACTGAGCCTAGGCAGGTCCAAACCCCTCCCTACAGCACCAGGGCTGCACAAGGCATCACACCATAGGCACCAGATTCCCAAAAGCCTGCCCATGTACCAGGGATGGATCCCAATACCCCTTCCTGGGTGCCCCCCAAACAGTTCGAGCCAAACTACCATCTTCCATACCCAGAGGGCCTAGTCTGGTCCCATGGGGGCTCCATGGACCATGGGCTTCCACTAGTGTGGCCGGTCATCTCTGCATGTCTTCCCATCATGATCTCGAGGTCCCCCACCTGCAGAATCCCTCCTCTCTCTCATCAGTTGTATTCCTGGAGCTCAGCCTGGTGCCTGGCTGTGGATCTCTGCATCGGCCTCCATCAGTCACTGGACAAAGACTCTATGATGATGGTTAGGGTATTCACTAGACTGGTCACCAGAGTAGACCAGTCCAGGCACCCTCTAGACCACTACCAGCACTCCAAGGTGAGGTCATCTTTGTGGATTCCTGAGAGCCTGCCCGGCACCCTGCCTCTTCCTATTCCCATGATGTCCTCTTCTATCATGCTATCTCCCTCCCTGTCCTCCCACTCTGTCCCTGTTCCAGCTTGACCCTCCCATCCCCCACTCTTCGCCATCTGCCACCCACATACCCAGTCTGCTCATGTAGTTCTCATCCACTTCACCTTTAATGAGCCATACATGTGTCCCTCCTAGAAACATTCTCTGCTAGCTAGCTTCTCTGGAGCTGTGGGTTGCAGTCTGTCCATGCCTTCCCTCACATATAGTATCCACTTATGAGTGAGTACATACTATGTTTGTCCTTTTGAGTCTGGGTTACCTCACTCAAGATGATATTTCTAGATCCATCCATTTGCCTGCAAATTTCATGATATCATTGTTTTTTACTGCTGAGTAGTACTCCATGGTGTATGTATGCCACACTTTCTTTATCCATTCTTCAGTTGAGGGGCATCTAGGTTGTTTCCAGGTTCTTGCTATTATGAATAATGCTGATATGAACATAGTTGAGCATGTGTCCTTATGGTAAGATTGAGCATTCCTTGGATATATGCCCAAGAGTGGTATAGCTGGGCCTTGAGGACGATTTATTCTCTATTTTCTGAGAAACTGCCATACTGATTTCCAGAGTGGCTGTACAAGTTTGCATTCCCACCAACAGTGGAAGAGTGTTCCCCTTGCTCCACATCCTCTCCAACATAAGCTGTCTTCAGTCTTTTTTATCTTAGACATTCTGACAGGTGTAAGATGGTATCTCAGAGTTGTTTTGATTTGCATTTCCCTGATGACTAAGGATGTTGAGCAATTCCTTAAATGTCTTTCAGCCATTTGAGATTCTTCTGTTGAGAATTCTCTGTTAAGCTCTGTAGCCCATTTTTTAATTAGATTGTTCAATATTTTGATGTCTAGCATTTTGAGTTCTTTATATATTTTGGAGATCAGCCCTCTGTCAGATGTGGGGATGGTGAAGACCTTTTCCCATTCTGTAGGCTGTTGTTTTGTCTTATTGACAGTGTCCTTTGCTCTATGAAAGCTTCTCAGGTGGTCCCATTTATTAATTGTCACTCTCAGTGTCTGTGCTACTGGTGTTATATTTAGGAAGTGATCTCCGGTGCTGATGAATTCAAGACTACTTCCTACTTTCTCTTTTATCAAATTAAGTGTAATTTGATTTATGTTGAGGTCTTTGATCCACTAGGACTTGAGTTTTGTGCATGGTGACAGATATGGATCTATTTGCAGCCTTCTACATGTTGACATCCAGTTATGCCAGCACCATTTGTTGAAGATGCTTTCTTTTTTCCATTGTACAGTTTTGGCTTCTTTGTCAAATATTATATGTTCATAGGTTTACGGATTAATGTCAGGGTCTTCAATTCGATTCCATTGGTCCACATGTTAGTTTTTATGCCAGTAACAAGCTGTTTTTATTACTATAGCTCTATAGTAGAGCCTGAGGTCAGGGATCATGATGCCTCCAGAGGTTGCTTTATTATACAGATTTCTTTTGGCTATCCTAGGTTTTTTGTTTTTTCATATAAAGTTAAGTATTTTTCTTTCCAAGTCTGTAAAGAATTGTGTTGGGATTTTGATGGGGATTGCATTGAATCTGTAGATTGCTTTTGGTAAGATTGCCATTTTTACCATGTTAATTCTACCTATCGATGAGCATGGGAGATCTCTCCATTTTCTGATATTTTCTTCAATTTCTTTCTTCAGAGACTTAAAGTTCTTATCATACAGGTCTTTCACTTGCTTAGTTAGAGTAACCCTAAGGTATTTTATATTATTTGTGGCTATTGTAATGGGTGATGTTTGTCTGATATCTTTCTCAGCCCATTTATCATTTGTATATAGGAGGGCTACTGATTTTTTTTAGTTAATCTTATATCCTACCACCTTACTGAAGGAGTTTATCAGCTGTAGGAGATCCCTGGTAGAATTTTGGGGTGACTTATGTATACTGTCATGTCATCTGCAAATAGTGAAAGTTTGACTTCTTCCTTTCCAATTTGTATCCTCTTGATCTCCTTTTGTTGTCTTATTGCTCTAGCTAGAACTTCAAGTACTATGTTGAATAAATATGGGGAGAGTGGACAGCCTTGTCTTGTTCCTGATTTTAGTGGAATCACTTTGAGGTTCTCTCCATTTAATTTGATATTGGCTGTTGGCTTGCTGTAAATTGTCTTTATTATGTTTAGGTATATTCCTTGTATTCCTGATCTCTCTAGAACCTTTATCATGAAGGGGTGTTGGATTTTGTCAAAGGCTTTTTCAGCATCCAATGAGATGATCATGTTTTTTTTTTTTCTTTCAGTTTGTTTATATGGTGTGTTACATTGACTGATTTTCGTATGTTGAACCATTTTTGCATCCCTGGGATGAATCCTACTTGGTCATGGTGGATAATGTTTTGATGTGTTCCTGGATTCAGTTAGCCAGTATTTTATTGAGTATTTTGCATCAATGTTCATGTGGGAGATTGGCCTGTAATTCTCTTTCTTTGTTGCATCTTTGTGTGGTTTGGATATCAAGGTAACTGTAGCCTCATAAAAAGAGTTTGGTAATGTTCTTTCTGTTTCTATTGTGTGGAACAATTTGAAGAGTAATGCTATTAGCTCTTCTTTGAAAATTTGGTAGAATTCTGTGCTGAAACCATCTGGTCCTAGGCTTTTTTTTTTTTTTTTTTTTTTGCTTGGGAGACTTTTAATGAGCGTTTCTGTTTCCTTAGGGGTTATTGGTCTATTTCAAAGTTTATCTGGTCTTGATTTAACTTTGGTATGTGGCACATATCCAGAAAATCATCCATTTCTTTCAGATTGTCCAATTTTGTGGAGTACAGGTTTTTGAAGTATGACCTAATGATTATCTGGATTTCCTTGTTGCCTGTTGTTATGTCTCCATTTTCATTTCTGATTTTGTTAAGTTGGATGCTCTCTCTCTGCTCTTTGGTTAATTTGGATAAGGGCTTGTCTAATTTGTTAATTTTCTCAAAGAACCAACTCTTTGTTTCATTGATTCTTTGTATCATTCTCTTTGTTTCTATTTTATTGATTTCAGTTCTCAATCTGATTATTTCCTGGCATCTGCTTTTCCTGGGTGAGTTTGCTTCTTCTTGTTCTAGAGCTTTCAGGTGTGCTGTTAAGTCATTGGTGTGAGATTTCTCCAAGTTCTCTATGTGTGCATTTAGAGCTATGAATTTTCCTCTTAGCACTGCTTTCATGGTGTCCCATAATTTGGGGTATGTTTTACATTCGTTTTCCTTGAATTCTAGGAAATCTTTAATTTCTTTCTTTCTTTCTTTCTTTCTTTCTTTCTTTCTTTCTTTCTTTCTTTCTTTCTTTCTTTCTTTCTTTCTTCCTTGACCCATTAATGATTCAATTGGGCATTATTCAGTTTCCATGAGATGTACGCTTTCTGTAATTTTTGTTGTTGTTGAAATCTAACTTTAAGCTTTGGTGGTCTGATAAGATACAGGAGATTATTTCAATATTTTTGTATCTGTTGAGATTTGCTTTGTGACCAAGCATGTGGTCAATTTTGGAGAAGATTCCATGGGATGCTGAAAAGAATGTATATTATTTTGTGCTAGGGTGGAATGTTATGTAGATATCTATTAAGTCCATTTGAGTCATGATGTCTGTTAGTTTTTTATTTCTCTGTTAAGTTTCTGTCTGGCAGATCTGTCCAGTGGTGAGAGTGGGGTGTTGAAGTCTCCTACTACGGGTGTTGAAGTCTCCTACTACTAAAGTATGGGGTTTGATGTGCAATTTAAGCTTTAGTAATGTTTCTTTTACAAATATAGATGCCCTTGTATTTGGGGCATAAATATTCAGAATTGAGACTTCATCTTGTTGGATTTTCCCTGTGATAAATATGTAAAGTCCTTCCCAATCTCTTTCAATTGATTTTAGCTTGAAGTCTATTTTATTAGATATTAGGATAGCTACACCAGCTTTTTCTTAAATCCATTTGATTGGAAAGTCTTTTCCCAGCCTTTTATTCTGAGGTAGTGTCTGTCTTTGAAGTTGAGGTGTGCTTCTTGTATGCAGCAGAAGGATGGATCTTGTTTTCATATCCATTCTGTTAGCCTGTGTCTTTTTATAGGTGAATTGAGACCATTGATATTAATGGATATTAATGACAAGTTATTGTTAATTCCTGTTATTTTTTGGTGGTAGTGTTGTATTTTTCCTTTCTTTGGTATTTGTTGGTGTGGGACTATCTATTGCCTGTGTTTTCATGGGTGTATCAAATTCTTCAGGTTGGATTTTTTTTTCTTTCTAGTGCTTTCTGTAGGGCTGGGTTTGTGTCTAGATATTGTTTAAATCTAGTTTTATCATGTAATATTTTGTTTACTCCATCTATGTTGATTGAGAGTTTTGCTGGGTATAACAGTCTGGGTTGGCATCCATGGTCTTTCAGTGTCTGCATAATGTCTGTCCAGGACCTTCTGGCTTTTAGAGTCTCCATTGAGAAGTCAGGTGTGTTTCTTATAGTTCTGCCTTCATATGTTACTTGGCCTTTTTCCTCTCTTAATACTTTTTCTTTATTCTGTATGTTTAGTGGTTTAATTATTATGTGGCAAGTGGACTTTTTTTTTGATCCAGTCTATTTGGTGTTTTTGGTGATATTGTGTTTCCCAAAATATTGTGCATCCTAATAAACTCATCTAGGGTCAAAGAATGGAACAGCCACTACATATAGAAGCCAGAAAATGGTGACACACACGCCTTTCATCCTAGCATTCCAGAGGCAGAGATCTGTCTGGATCTCTGTGAGTTCAAAGCCACACTAGAAACAGCCAGGCATGATAATAAGAGCCTTTAATCCCAGGAAGTGATGGCAGGAAGCAGAAAGGTATTTAAGGTGTGAGGATGAAGAACTAGGCCTGGGTAAGCTTTTAGGCTTTTGAGCAGCAATTCAGCTGAGATCAGTTCTGGATTAGGACTCAGAGGCTTCCAGTTTGTGGAAATAGGAATGGCTGAGAAGTTGGCCAGGTGAGGTTAGCTGTGGCCTGTTCTGTCTCTCTGATCTTCCAGCATTCACTCCAATACCTGGCTCCAGGTTTGTTTTTATTAATAAGACATTTTAAGATCCATGCTACAGGTGTTCTGTAACCTTCTTTTATCTTTTTAGGCATTTCCTTATTTATGTTGGAAAGTTTTCTTCTATGATTTTGTTGAATATATTTTCTGTGCCTTTGAGTTGGTATTCTTCTCCTTCTTCTATCCCTATTATTCTTAGGTTTGGTCTTTTCATGGTGTCCCGAATTTCCTGGACATTTTGGGTCATGACTTTGTTGGCTTTAGTGTTTTCTTTGACTGATGAATCTATTTCCTCTATCATATGTTCAATGCCAGAGATCTGCTCTTCCATCTCTTGCATTCTGTTGGTTATACTTGCATCTGTAGTTCCTGTTCATTTACTCAGATTTTCCACTTCCAGCATTCCCTCAGTTTGTGCTTCTTTGGTGTCTAGATTTCAGTTTTCAAATCTTGAACTGTTTCCCTCACTTGTTTAATTGCTTTCTCTTGGCTTTCAAGGGATTTACTGATTTCTTCTCATTTTTTGTTTGACTTTTCCTCGAATTCTTTAAGGGAATTTTTTATTTCCTCTTTAAAAATTTCTATCATCTTCTTAAGGTCATTTTCTTTTTTTTTCTTTTTTTTTTTTTTTTTTGGTTTTTCGAGACAAGGTTTCTCTGTGTCGCTTTGCGCCTTTTCCTGGAACTCACTTGGTAGCCCAGGCTGGCCTCGAACTCACAGAGATCCGCCTGGCTCTGCCTCCCGAGTGCTGGGATTAAAGGCGTGCGCCACCACCGCCCGGCAAGGTCATTTTCTTAATGTTTCTTAATGTTTCTTCTGTGATGAGATGTTCAGGTCTTGCTGATGTCGGTTCTGATGGAGCCATGTTGGTTTTTATGTTGTTGACTGTATTTTTGCACTGACATCTATCCATCTCTTTCTCCACTTTGTGCAAGTGGTGTCTGTGTCTGAGGGAGCCTCTCTTGGTCTGATCGATACTTTTGGTCCAATGGGAGCTCTTGGTCTAATTGGTTCTGATGGACTCTTTGTCTCAGGGAGAGCTCTTAGTCCAATCTGGCACTGTCAGGCTCTATCTCAGGGAACACTTGCAGTCTCAGAGGGTGGGTGGGATTTGGGGGAGGTGGGTCTTGTGGGCTACAGGGTCTGATGGGGGGGTGGTAGTTTCATCTGTCTGCAGGAGGCCTGCCTATTGGCTTGAGACTGCAATGGGTGGTGGTGTGGTGGCACAGGGTTGTGCCCCTGGGCCCAAAGCCTAGGGGCTGGTGTGTTCGTGTATGCGGATAAAGACTCACCTCTTAGTCCAATTGGATGCTGGCAGGCTCTGTCTCAGGGAACAGTTTGTAGATTACTTTTTAAATAGCAACTCTTTTAAACCAGAGTACAGAGGGGTATATCTAATGAGTCATCCACAGTAAGTTCCGTATATTTGTGCACCCTTGAGTAGAGTATGATGGTGCATGCCTTTAATCCCAGCACTCAGGAATAAGATCTATATACATCTAAGGCCAGCCTGGTCTGCATAGTGAGTTCCAGGCCAGCATGGTCTATGTAAAGAGATACTCCTGCTGCAAAAATTCTACTCTACTATCTCTCTGCAGTTGTCCTGATCTCACATTCCCTCCCCATCATCTAGAAAACAGAATGACAGGATGATTGACACTTTCAAGGTGATTTTCTAGAAAAATCCTATTAGAATTAAGACCTTTAATCATAATGATGCATTAATAATTTTAAGCTTATAAAATTAAGCTTACATTAGATATGTAAATCTTAGGCATTAAGATAGTAGCAAAACTATGGTGTTCAAAATAATGGTCTTTAAATAATGACACAATTTGCAATATATAAAATGAACTAAAATTTTCAGATTTTATCAAAATTATCTACAGTGCAGTAATAAAAGATGAAAGCAAACCTTTTATTTATATGTGTAAGGGAAACAATGAAGGTGTAGTGTTAAGAATATATTCTGGGCATGGTGGTACACATGTTTAATCCCAGCACTTGGGAGGCAGTGACAGGTGGATCTCTGTGAGTTCCTGGCCAACCATGGCTACATAGTGAGACCCTTTCTATAAACCAACCAACCAAACAAACAAACAAACAAACAAACAAAGAATATAACTCACTTTTTACTGTCTAGTCTGATATTTTAGTCAAGTTTTCATTGTTTCATTAATTGTCTATTGCTGGGAGACGTCTTTCTGTATGCCCTTCTTCCCAGCATCCTCCTAGTCTGGCTCTCCTATCCAATCTCTTCCTGCCCAGCTATAGGCCAGTCAGTTCTTTCTTAACCAATGAGAGTAATACATATTTACAATGTGCAAAATTGTTCCACAGAAATTATTTAATTACCAAGTGCTGTGTAACAGGTAAAATAATACAAATGAGCATATATTGAGAAGCTTACATTGGAGTGTGAATATCCTGTCAAGAATTGTAGACTGTGTTTAGAACAATTTTATACTTAACTGAAAATGCTGAGTAAAAAGTGTATGCCTTTCTTCCTGCCCATGGACAGTATTATAAGTTTTGTTAGCTACTGATTACTTAAATCTAGAGCTTGTTAAATGAACATACTACTCAATGATGTTATTTAAAGTATGGTCACCAGTTATAAATACAAGCACACATATAGTGGGGAAATATAACATCATCCATAAGTGTATGTATATTACTGCATATGCTATGTGTGTTGTTTTGTTTCTAGTTTACATTAATATTACTTTTTTGGTTTTTTGAGACAGGGTTTCTCTGCATAGTTTGGTGCCTGTCCTGGATCTCACTCTGTAGACCAGGCTGGACTTAAACTCACAGAGATTCATCTGGCTCTGCCTCCCAAGTTAATTAATAAGCAATGGTGATAGAATTTGTACATCAAGAGGCCATTAAAATTTTCCATACATTTCTAAAAAATTTAAACTAAACCTGTGAGTTTAATATACAGGGGGCATAAAGCCTACCTTAAAAAAAAAACAACAAACAAACAAACAAAAAATCACCACCACAGGGATTCCCCCGTGCCCTCCACAATTTCATGAGGTTCCTGTCTCATGTCAAATGGGCTGTTCCTGTAAATCCAACAGCCATTCCTGACTGTCAGCAGCACTTTTTGAATGTGTTCAACTAATGATGACCAAGCATTTCCTGTATGATGCTGTGCTAGATTCTCCCCACTACAAAATGATTCAAATTAAGTTACTTTAGAAATGAGGTGGTGGTGGTGTTGAAACAAATTTATATACAGACAACTTTTAAAAGAATTTGATTAGAATAGTTTCCCATTAAAAACTGTAAGATTGGTCTCAGAGGTAGATCTCTGTAAGTTTAAAGGCCAGTATGGTCTACATAGTCAGTTCCAAGACATCCAAGGACAGGCAAGATCTTGTCTCAAAAACCCAAACAAAAAGAACCTGTAAGATTTTACTGTCCCAGCCCAGAGCTCCCATCCGGCCCAGAAGTGAATGACTCAGTTCATACCCAGGGAGGCCTATCTCTAGGTCCCATCCCTAGGCCCTAGCCGTTCCAAAGGAAGGTCCACCCAACTCGACTCCAGTTGCCAGCCAGTGGGCAGGGCTCCTGCAGGAAGGTTCCCCTTCTCTAAGACCCCCCAGCGGACCCTGCCCCCACACCCATCTGCCTGAGACCCCTGCCACTTCCTGAGGAGACCAACCCCCAGCTTCCATCTGGCCCAGAGAGCTCCCATCCAGCCCAGAGAAAGAGAGAGCTCTTATTGGACCAAGAGAGGCTTCCTGAAATGCAGAATCTGTCAGCTCTGACTGGACCAAGAGCCCTAATAAGACCAAGAATGAATCCATGAGTCACAGAATCAACTAGCTTGGGTTGACCCAAGAGCAGCTCACTGAGACATAGAAGCTACCTGCTCCAATCAGACCAAGAGCTAAGATTACACCCAGAAGGGCCCCCTGAGACACAGACACAACAAACACAGAGTAGACCAACAGCAACTCACTCAGGCACAGGCACCTCTTATACCTATTAGACGAGGAGATGGGCAGACATCAACGCAGAAGTACATACAACAACATAAAGAGCAACACAGCATCACCAGAACCTAGCCCTCCTCCAACAGCAAGACCTGAACATCACAAGATGGAAGAAGCAGAAGAAAGCAACCTTAAGAATAGCATCATGAAGATGCTACAGGCCTTTCAAGAAAAAAATGAAAAATGAAATTGAGGAAAAGATAAACAAAAAAGAGGAGGAAATCAATAAAGAAAATAAGAAAAAGTAAAAAAAAATGGGAAGAAATCTATAAAAAACTAGAGGAAAAGACAAATTAAAAAGTGGAAGAAAACAATAAATCCCTTAAAGAAAACCACGAAAAAGCAATGAAACAGGTGAGGGAAACAGTTCAAGACATGAAAAGGGAAGTAGAAACAATGAAGAAGACACAAACAGAGCAAATGCTGGAAATATAAAATCTGAGTAAACAAACAGGAAACACAGATGCAAGCACAACCAACAGAATAGAAGAGATGGAAGAGAGGATCACTGGTGTAGAGGATACAATAGAGGAAATGGATCCTTCAGTCAAAGAAAATACCAAAGCCAAAAAAAGTCATAACACAAAATGTCCAAGAAATCTGGGATGCCATGAAAAGACCAAACCTACGAATAATAGGGATAGAGGAAGGAGAAGAATACCAACTCAAAGGCACAGAAAATATATTCAACAAGATCATAGAAGAAAACTTTCCCAACTTAAAGAAGGAAATGCCTATGAAGATACAAGAAGCCTATAGAACATCAAACAGACTAGGCCCCCCAAAAAAGTCCCCTCGCCACATAATAATTAAACAACTAAATGTACAGAATAAAGAAAGACTATTAAGAGCAGCAAAGGAAAAAGGCCAAGTGACTTATAAAGGCAAACCCATCAGAATAACACCCGATTTCTCAATGGAGACTTTGAAAGCCAGAAGGACCTGGACAGATGTAATGCAGACACTAAGAGACCATGGATGCCAGCCTAGACTAATATACCCAGCAAAACTTTCAGTCATCATAGATGGAGTGAACAAGATATTCCAAGACAAAACCAGATTTAAACAATACTTATCCACAAACCCAGCCCTACAGAAAGCTCTAGAAGGAAAATTCCAACCTAAGGAAGTCAGATACACCCTTGAAAACACAGGCAATAGATAATACCACAGCAGTAAACTCCAAATAAGTACACACATACTACCACCAAAAGATAACAGGAATTAACAATCACTGGTCATTAATATCCCTTAATATCAATGGACTTAATTCTCCTATAAAAAGACACAGGCTAACAGAATGGATATGAAAGCAGGACCCATCTTTCTGCTGCATACAAGAAACACACCTCAAATTCAAAGATAAACACAACCGTAGAATAAAAGACTGGGAAAAGTCTTTCCAATCAAATGGATTTAAGAAGCAAGCTGGTGTAGCCATCCTAATATCCAGCAAAATAGACTTCAAACTAAAATTAATCAAAAGAGATCAAAAAGGGCATTACATACTAATCACAGGAAAGATCCACCAAGATGAAGTTTCAATTCTGAATATTTATGCCCCAAACATAAGGGCACCCACATATATAAAAGAAACATTACTAAACATCACACATCAAACCCAAACATTAATAGTAGGAGACTTCAACACCCCACTCTCACCACTGGGCATATCTGCCAAACAGAAACTTAACAGAGGAAATAGACTTAACTGATGTTATGACTCAAATGGACTTAATTGATATCTACAGAAAATTCCACCCTAACAAAAAAGAATATACCTTCTTCTCAGCACCCAATGAAACCATCTCAAATATTGACCACATACTTGGCCACAAAGCAAATCTCAGCAGATACAAAAAAGTTGGAATAACCTCCTGTGTTCTATCAGACCACCATGGTTTAAAGTTAGATTTCAACAACAACAAAAACTACAGAAAACCTACAATCTCATGGAAACTGAATAATGCTCAACTGAATCACCAATGTGTCAAGGAAGAAATAAAGAAATTAAAGACTTCCTAGAGAACAATGAAAATGAATATACCACATACCCAAAACTTATGGGACACTATGAAAGCAATGCTAAGAGGGAAATTCATAGCTCTAAATGCCCACATAAAGAAGTTGGAGAAATCTCACACTAGTGACTTAACAGCACACCTGAAAGCTCTAGAACAAGAAGAAGCAAAGTCACCCAGTAGGAATAGATGCCAGGAAATAATCAAATTGAGAGCTGAAATCAATAAAATAGAAACCAAGAGAACAATACAAAGAATCAATGAAACAAAGAGTTGGTTCTTTGAGAAAATGAACAAGATAGACAGGCGCTTATCCAGACTAAACAAAAGGCAGAGAGAGAGCATCCAAATTAACAAAATCAGAAAGGAAATGGGAGACATAGCAACTAACACTGAGGAAATCCAGAGAATCCTCAAGTCATACTTCAAAAACCTGTACTCCACAAAACTGGAAAATCTAAAAGAAATGGATAATTTTCTGGATAGGTACCACATACCTAAGTTAAATCAAGACCAGACAAACTATTTAAATAGTCCAAAAACCCCTAAGGAAATAAAATCAGTCATTAAAAGTCTCCCAACCAAAAAAAGCCGAGGACCAGTTAATACCAATACTCTTTAAATTGTTCCACACAATAGAAACAGAAGGAACATTACCAAACTCTTTCTATAAGGCTACAATTACCCTGATTCCCAAGCCAAACAAAATGCAACAAAGAAAGAGAATTACAGACCAATCTCCCTCATGAACATTGATACAAAAATACTCAATAAAATACTGGCAAACAGACTCCAAGAACACATCAAAACAATTATCTACCATGATCAAGTAGGCCTCATCCCAGGGATGCAAGGGTGGTTCAACATATGAAAGTCTGTCAATGTAATACACCATATAAACAAACTGAAAGAAAAAAACCCCACATGATCATCTCACTAGATGCAGAAAAGGCATTTGACAAAATCCAACACCCCTTCATGATAAAGGTCTTGGAGAGATCAGGAATACAGGGAACATACCTAAACATAATAAAGGCAATTTACAGCAAGCTGACAGCTAACATCAAATTAAATGGAGAGAAACTCAAAGTGATTCCACTAAAATCAGGAACAAGACAAGGCTGTCCACTCTTTCCATACTTATTCAATATAGTACTTGAAGTTCTAGCTAGAGCAATAAGACAACATAAGGAGATCAAGAGGATACAAATTGGAAAGGAAGAAGTTAAGCTTTCACTATTTGCAGATGACATGATAGTATACATAAGTGACCCCAAAAATTCGACCAAGGAACACATACAGCTTATAAACACCTTCAGCAATATAGCAGGATACAAGATTAACTAAAAAAAAAAATCAGTAGCCCTCCTATATACAATTGACAAACAGGCTGAGAGGGAAATCAGAGATACATCACCCTTTACAATAGCCACAAATGATATAAAATACCACCTTGTGGTAACTCTAACTAAGCAAGCAACTAAGAACTTTAAGTCCCTGAAAAAAGAAATTGAAGAAGATGTCAGAAAATGGAAAGATCTCCCATGCTCATGGATAGGCAGGATTAACATAGTAAAAATGGTGATCTTACCAAAAGCAAAGTACAGATTCAATGCAATCCCCATCAAAATCCCAACACAACTCTTCACAGACCTGAAAAGAACAATACTCAACTTCATATGGAGAAACAAAAAACCCAGGATAGCCAAAAGAATCCTGTATAATAAAACAACCTCTGGAGGCATCATGATCCTTGACCTCAATCTCTACTATAGAGCTATAGTAATAAAAACAGCTTGGTACTGGCATAAAAACCAACATGTGGACCAATAGAATCGAATTGAAGACCCTGACATTAATCCGTACACCTATGAACATATAATATTTGACAAAGAAGCCAACACTGTACAATGGAAAAAAGAAAGCATTTTCAACAAATGGTGCTGGCATAACTGGATGTCAACATGTAGAAGGCTGCAAATAGATCCATATCTGTCACCATGCACAAAACTTAAGTCTAAATGGATCAAAGACCTCAACATAAATCCAGTTACTCTGATCCTGATAGAAGAGAAAGTAGGAAGTAGTCTTGAATGCATTGGCACCAGAGATCACTTCCTAAATATAACACCAGTAGCACAGACACTGAGAGAAACAATTAATCAATGGGACCTCTTGAAACTGAGATGCTTTTGTAGAGCAAAGGACATGGTCAACAAGACAAAGTGACAGCCTACAGAATGGGAAAAGATCTTCACCAACCCCACATCTGACAGAGGGCTGATATCCAGAATATATAAAGAACTCAAGAAATTAGACATCAAAATGCCCAACAGTTCAATTAAGAAATGGGCTACAGAGCTATACAGAGAATTCTCAACAGAGGAAGTTCAAATGGCTGAAAGACATTTAAGGAATTGCTCAACATCCCTAATCATCAGGGAAATGCAAATCAAAATGATTCTGAGATACCACCTTACAACCGTCAGAATGGCTAAAATAAAAAACACTGAAGACAGCTTGTGCTGGAGAGAATGTGGAGCAAGGGGAACACTCCTACACTGTTGATGGGAATGCAAACTTGTACAGCCACTTTGGAAATCAATATGGCCCTTTCTTAGAAAATTGGAATCAATCTCCCCCAAGACCCAGCTATACCACTCTTGGGCATATACCCAAGCAATGCTCAAACATACCACAAGGGCACATGCTCAGCTATGTTTATAATAGCTGAGCATGTGCAGCATTATTTGTAATAGTCAGAACCTGGAAACAACCTAGATGCCCTTCAACTGAAGAATGGATAAATAAAATGTGGTACATATACACAATGGAGTACTACTCAGCAGAGAAAAACAATGACATCATGAGGTTTGCAGGCAAATGGATGGATTTAGAAAAAAAAACATCCTGAGTGAGGTAACCCAGACTCAGAAAGACAAACATGGTATGTACTCACTCATAGGTAGATACTAGATGCAAAGGAAAGGATGACTAGACTGCTACTCACAACTCCAGGGTGGCTACCTAGTAAAGAATAACTAAGAAAGACACAGGGATTGTCCAACGACAGAGAAATGGATGAGATCTACATGAGCAAACTTGATGTGAGTGGGGTAATGAAGGGCAAGAGTTGGGGGAAAGAGAGCTTAGGGGAGCAGGAGGTCCCAGCTGGAACAGGAACAGAGGGAGAACAAGGAAAGAGATATCATGATAAATGAAGACCCCAATGGGAATAGGAAGAAGCAATGTGCTAGAGAGGTCCCCAGAAATCCACAAAGATACCTCCACAATAGACTACTAGCAATGGTCGAGAGAAAGCCCAAACTGACTTACTCTGGTGATCAGATGGCTGAACACCCTAACTGTCGTGATAGAACTCTCATCCAGTGACTGATGGAAGCAGATGCAGAGATCCATGCCCAGGCCCCAGGTGGAGCTCTGGGAGTCCAATTGGCAAAAGGGAGGAGGGATTATATGAGCAAGAGATATTGAGACCATAATTGGAAAAAGCACAGGGACAAATAGCCAAACTAGTGGAAACACATGTACTATGAACCAATAGCTGAGGAGCCCCCATGGACCTTGAGCAGGCCCTCTAGATAAGTGAGACAGAAGATTAGCTTGAACTATTTAGGAGGTCCCCAGGCAGTAGGTTCGGGACCTGTCCTTAGTGCATGAGCTGGCTTTTTGGAACCTAGGGCCTATGCAGGGACACTTTGCTCAGCCTAGGTGTAGGGAGGAGGGGACTGGACCTGTCTCAACTGAATCTACCAGACTGAGTTGAATCCCCAGGGAAGACCTTGCCTTGGAGGAGGTGGGAATGGGGGATCGATTGGGGGAAGGGGTGGGAGGAGGGAGGACAGGGAATCTGTGGCTGATATGTAAAATTAAATTAAGTATAATATTAAAAAATAAATGTTAAAAACAGAAAAAAAAGATTTCACTGTCAATGAAATAAATACCTAGGACACAAGCTAAAAGGGGCAGGATGCCAGATTTACCACGAGGAAGTAAAACAATGGTCTCCAGACCTTATCCCATGAATACGTTGTCTATCATGAGGCTGACATGTTTAAGAACCAATTATTTTCCATGTGTGACCTTGGTATGTTATCCACCATCTCAGAAAGATAGTCATACCTATCTCCCACACAGAATTTTGTACTTTTGATGGCTTCAGAGACCTAGTATCTTGAAACATAAGGGACTTACTGTGCAGATAAGTAACTGAGTTGACATTCCAGATCTATAGAACAACATTTGATACAAAGCATCTCTGCAATAAGCACCTACCATTTCCAAACAGAGGTAACTTGTGAGCTGGATTCAGAAAGGGTTTGTGGCATTCCCTAGATACAACAGGAGGCAAAGGAATTGGAATTTTCTTATTAAAAAAAATCCAGATTATCTGGCTTTCCTCGAAAAATCAGAATGCTATCATGAAAGAAGTGACCAGGTGGTAAATCCCCTGTGCTTCCAGCTGCCAATGGCTTTAGTTTTTCCACCCATAAATTCAATGGCCTTTTCCCCACCAAGCTGCCTGTATACATTTGAGCTTTTGTTCTGATAAACAAGTGAATAATAAAATAGATGCAGTTCTCACAGAGTTCTACCTACTGAGTAAGGTGCCTTTTATCTTCAGAGAGGCACAGCCAGAGAAACCTAGAAAAGCGTGTTGGAGTCTAAGAACTACTCTGATTACTGTGAGCATAATCAGTGGAGTGTAGGATCATTCAGGAGCTCACAGAAATCAATGAAGCTCAGTCCTACCCCAGACTTCCTGAACTGAGCCTACATTCAAAACGGATCTCAAGTGTACATTTGAAGTCTGAGGAGCTCTGCTAACATATCAGAGCCATCCTGGGGGTAGATGAGGCTGTTGACCATGCTGAAGTTGTAGAAAGGGCTGCTGAAGGGGCTACTCTGGTCCCCACTGCTGCTGCCAGGGAATGGGCTGTAGTAGGAAGAAGACAGGTGCTTGCTTCCACCCACCGTGCTCAGCTGCATGGAGTCTGGAGAGCTGTCTGGGATGGAGGTGTTGGGGAACGTGCTGGAGGGCAGCTGGGGGCCACCTAGGTGGCGGCGATTGCCTGGGATGGCTCGCTGGGTGCTCACTTTCGTGCTGCTGGGGTTTACACTTAAAGTGTTAAGGCTGCTGAAGAAAGTGTTGAGGCACAGGATGGATGCTCCAGGAGAGGAGGAGGTACTCTTGGTGCCCTCTGGAGACTCTGGTGACTGAGATGGTCTCATCGCAAGAGGAGGGGCTGTCTCCTTCCAGCTTCCCACTCACTCTTAGTCTTGAGGGTAGCCCTTCTGATTTTGATGTTCCTGAAGCTGCAGTGAGGTTGCTGTTGGCCTCAGAACGGTGCTTTCACTTCCGACGGAAGTTTCCATTGTCGAACATTTTTTCACAGTTTGGATCTAGAGTCCAGTAATTCCCTTTCCCTGGGTCGTCCTCGTCGCAGGGCACCTTCTTGAAGCAATCATTGAGTGATAGGTTGTGCAACGAACTGGTAGCTGTGGCTGAGGGTGAGCGCGCGCTCGGGAGCGCTCTGGATGGCCATGGCGATGAGCGCCGAGGGCGGCTGTACCATCTTCATCAGGTCCTCACTGCTGGCTGTCAACGGACAGCCCAGCTCGCCCGGAGCTGCCAAGGGCTGCGCCAAGTCCCGCTGCGGCCAGGGGCTGCAGGAATGGCCCGGGAGCTGCTCCGGGGGGCGGCGACGGAGGGCCCAGGTAGCCCGCAGCGGAGGCTATTCCGCCCACGCTGGGCCCGTTGAGCACAGGTAGGCGGGCGGCGCGGTGTAATCGGACAGCCGGTAGGGCGCCCTGGAGGGCGCACCTGGCTCGGCGGCGGCAGGCTGTGAGTGTACTAAGCTTTCGCTGCAGTACAGGGCCATGTCGGCTTTTCGGCGAATGGGGCTGGCCTAGGCGCCTCGGAGAGAGCATCCCTTGGAGGACCAACCTAAAGGCCCTTCAGGGCCTTGGCTGTGAGTACCGACCTGGAGCGCTGGGGAGCCGGCAATAATGTTTTTTGTAATGAAGAGGAAATTACAACTTGGGAGAACAGAAGGCGTATAAATAGGAAAATGGTGGTCAACAGATGCTAGTTACAGAGGAAATAGGTTCCTATGTTCTATTGCTAAATAGTGTCATAAAGACAGTGATAATATACTGTATATTTTAACAGGAGAGATTTTGAGTATTTTTCACCTCAAAGAAATAATAAGCGTTTGAGGAACCACATTTCCTTTGATTTGAACACCCCAAATTGTATGTATTTATACAAACATTACTTGGAACCCTGCAAATGGTTACTGTTTTATGTGTTTGATAAGTAATAAAGGAATTAAAAACAAAAAATGGGGCTAGAGAGATGGATCAGTAGTTAAGAGCACTGTCTGCTCTTCCAGAGACCCAAGTTGCATTTCCAGCCCCCACAGAGCAGTTCACAACCATTTGTAACTCCAATTCCAGGGGACCCAATGTCTCTTCTGACTAGGCATGTGTGTCATGTACTTATATGCAGGGAAGCAAAGCACTCCTACACATAAAAAAATTTTTTTAAAGCTTTAAAAAAAGCTATACTTCCATTTCCAAGTCTATTATAAAATTAAATATAAAAATAAAACAGTAAGCCTTGCAGAGGACACTTATTGCTACCATGAGAAAGAGAAAAGTCTTTGTTATAAGAGGTTATAAACTATCTAAGAAAAAGGAGCAAAAACCTGAGTCATATGAGGAATTTTAAATGTCTGTAAAACATGAATACTAGGCAAAGAGAAAATGTACAGGTGTGTTCAGAAAAACTTCCCCCAAGACTTTGAAGACTGACAATCATACAGGAAGAAAACTACTCTGGCTGAAAAATGCAGACTGCAAAAAGAAGCCTTATCAAGAGGCACCAAATGCAGCAATTCAGAAATGGAAAGACATACAGGTGGGAGTGAGAGGCCTATGTAAGTCAGTAGGAAAGATCACGCCCATTACTGTGAACACACCTCCTGCTGAGGATTTTTCTCATGGCTCCTTTCATATTCTGATTCCTCAGACTGTAGATAAAGGGATTCAGCATGGATGTGACCACAGTGTACATCACAGCCACAATGACATCCGTATCACTAGTGTTATTGGAGGAGGGGAAAATATAACCCAATAATAGCTCCACAGTACAAAGAAACTACACAGAGGTGAGAGCCTCATGTGGACAAGGCCTTGCCAATTCCCTTAATGGATGGTGGCCCCAATGTGGTCATAAGAGACCAGAATGCATATCAATGGCACAGTTATGATCACCACTACCACAGTGAAGAAAACCAACTCCTTGATGGTGATGTCTGAGCTAGACAGCTTAAGCAGGGCAGAGACATCACAGAAGAAGTGGGGCAGACTATTGTTCCCACAGAAAGAGAGAGAGAAGCAGAAGGGTGTGCACAGGGTACAGGCAAAGGACAAGACCCAGGACACAACTACTAGCAGGACACAGAGGCTCTGACTCATGGTGGTGGTGCAGTGCAGATTGTGGCAGATGGCCACATACCTGTCACAGGTCATGGAGGTGAGAAGGAAGCTGTCAAGATCCTCAAAAGATAAGGAAAATACACCTGGGAAACACACCCAATATATGAGATGGACTGACTGTGTGTCAGAATATTCATGAGCATTTTTGGAGCTGTGACTGATAAGAAAGAGATGTCAATGAAGGCCAAGTAGCTGAGGAAGAAGCACATGAGGGTGTGGAGGTGAGAGTCCAGCCTGATGAGCCGGATGATGAGAGCAGGTTCCCCAGCACTGTGCCAGGAAGAGGGTCCTCTGGCCGGATGGGGAGCCCCAGGAGGATGAACTCAGACGTGACACTCTGATTATTCCTTCCGATGCAACTCATTTTCTCTTTTTCTGGAAATGAAAATGAGATAGAAATGGGAAAAGGAAGTGTCTACAGCTATTATGTAACAAAAACTCTATCATTTTTCAGCCAGTTAGTTTGTTCATTTCACCCCAAACCAGCAGCTTTTGGCACTACTAACAAGGTAGTGATGATCTGCTCAAGGGACACCAACCCAACATCTGATAGAGAATCTGGGAAGCACTGTTTTGGGAGTTCATGGTAGAAATCTGAGATTAGGTAATTAGAATGTATGGCCAAGTGAGTAAGAAGTAAATTTTAAAAAGTAGATGTTCTGTAACCATCTGTCCACCTTAAGCATGCCTCAAAACCACACATTAGCCAATGCCTCATTTTTAAGAGTTGGACCAAAATGAATAGACTCACACTGGATTCTTTTGATACTTTACCATATGAGAAATTAGAGATCTAGTGGAGAGTGCATGAAAGTCTATGTAAGAGGCTTGGGGAATGAACCTAAAATATTGACTGGCATCACATGTAATATGGTGCCAGTTCTTTACAAATATGGTTTCACATTCAATCATTTCAGAATTCTTTTATCCTTCATGGAAAGCAGAGGAAAAGACTTTTTCTTTCAAACTCCTTTGTGGTGTATTTCCTCAACTCAGTCATACCATTCTTTTTTAAGTCCTTAGAAATTCTTGGCCTTTCTAGTCAAATACAGGATCTGTGAGGAAATGGAGTAAGTACTTGAGATATATATATATATATATATATATATATATATATATATATATATATATATATATATATGTATGTATATATGTATGTATATATGTATGTATGTATAGCATAACAGAAACATTGCTTCTTTTCATTATTTCTAATCTAATTGTTTATGATGGTGTTTTTAACTGATATTTTTTCTAATTCATATTTCTAGCATTTTTTTATATTTCTCAATGATAACTTCTTTGTTTATCCTCCATGCCTTTTGGTCTTAGAACCACCCATGAAAATGGTCTCAATGTAATAAAGTGAACATTAAAAACTGTCAATTTAAAAGTAGAATTCAGAGCTATAAGATTGCTCAGTGAATAAAGGCACCTGCTCCCTGTCAATCTACATGGGATCCTATCCGCTGGGCCCACATGGTAGAAGTCAGAAGTGACTCTCACAAGTTGTCCTATGACCTCCACATGCATGTCATCGTGGCATTCACACACAGAGAGAGACACATACAAACACACACACATATGTGCATGCACACACACTGAATATATGTAATAAAAATAATTGTAAGAATAAACAAATCCATATTTAATTATCTGCAAAGACTTATTCAATTTGAATGCTTTGTTTGAGGGCTACAATATCTTATATTATGTCTCACCATTCATTTTTGGAGATAAAATTTATATTGCTCTACAAATTTTCATACCTTGAATGAATAAAATCTCCTTTAGAATTTCTACTTTTTCAACTTAATATGTTAATTTTTAATGTGATACCCTTACTTGGGTTGTACATACAGTTATTCTACCCACTACAATGTTAACAATAAACATTTTATTAAATGAAAATGCTAATTAGTTCTCTTTTGAACATTTATATATGTTTTATGAATCCCTAGAAATGGACTCTAAAGGAGTATAGTTTCATGATTTTATCAATTACAGAGGCTAAAGTGTCGAGGACATTGAACTCTAAATGTTCTTTAGAAAGGAGTCCTAATACACAAGCCTGCCTTTTTAAAACTATGCAGATGGGCACTCCAGTGCAGGGTGTGGTGACAGTGGAGTCAGGGCACATGAAGAACAGACAGTTTGCTCTTATGTGCAGCCTGGACAGGCATCAGGTTGCAGAATTACTGAGAAACTAGATTATAGAAGTCCTTTCCAGCTTACTAGAACATTCTAGTTCCAGTTTCAGAGCAGTGGGAACTATTGGTGTACCCAAGAAAGTGCTTAACAAAAGAAGAAACCACATTTCTAAATGACCTGCTGCCTACTGATGTGAGAGCAAATTATAAAGCAGTATTGTCCACCGGAATCCGCAGTTGCTTCAATAATTTAGACAACACCCACTTATGCTTGGATTGTGGCAGTAAAAAAAAAAATGAGTGAAATTGAAGGGATGTGGGGTAAATTTGGAAGAAAACCCACCAAAACCTACTGAGAGATAAAGACAAGCAAAAATAAAATATTTCCCACTCTCTTCTCAAGAAGTAGATACAGAATCAGCTTGAATGAAATTATTTTATGTAGATTTGGTTTTACGCTATCATTTCAAAACTTGGATAGCCTGTTCAAGGCAAATTTCCACCTGGAGTTATTGGCATACTATATTAGACATAGAATTCACAGTTAATTACACACTGTGGTTATATACAAACACACAGATACTTCAATCATTACTCAACATGTGTCTCTATACCTACTTTCAAATGCCTTAGGTGATGAGAACAGATATCTTCAATTAAAAAATGGTAAAATTCTTCCATTTGTTTCAAGATAACATAGAGGGTGGTAAAACAGATAGAATCTCTAAGGACTCCATATCACACTTCAGCAGGCAACAGAATTATAAACTCACAGCCAAGCAAGATAGATATATCAACGTACTTTGGGTCAGAACAACTGAAAAATTGGCATGAATTATAATTTTTTAAATCTTCGAGAGGACCCAGGGGGCAATACACCCATATACTGCTCAAATTAGAAAAAGTGGGATATAATTGCTTAATTGCCTTGGTCCCCTCTGGGAGTGGAGCTGCCTGTTGAAGAAGACATAAGGGTTTGCCTTTGGAGAACTCACACACTATTAATGATAAAATAACCATCAGGAACTTAGTGGCTCATGAAGAATTTTGCTTTTCTGGTTCCCTCAAGGAAAATGTAATTCAGAGTACATAATGAACCAAACTGAAGGTTAAGAGTGATAACCAGAGTCTCTTGATTTTGCACTTAATGACATTTTGTGGTGGGGGGAGTATACATGTGAGGGTGTGAGTGAGTACATACAATGCACATACATGTGTACAGAGGCCAGAGTTCAATGTAGGGATGTCTTCCTCAGCTGCTTCCTCAGCAATTTTTTTGAGACAGGTCTCTCATTGAAACTGGAGCTTACTGGTTGGCTAGATTGGTTGGTCAGCTGGCCCAAGAGACACTGTCTCCGCCTCCCCAGTGCTGGGACTATAGGCAAACACTACCATGCTCAGTAGTTGTTTTTAAGTATTAATTCTTGAGAATTTTATATACTGTATCTTTAGTCCTCTCCCCATTTTATCCCAGATTCACCCCCCTATTTCATACCCACACAACTTTATGCCCTCAATTTTTTTAAGCCCCTCATGTCTCATTGGTGTGCCTATATACTCTTAGATGTGTGACCATCCACTGAAGTGTTGAATCTACCAGGGGCCACATCCTTGAAGAAAACAAATCTTCTGGAAGCTATCAATTCCTAACAGCTCCAAGTGAGACTTCACGCTCACACTCACCTCAGCACTGGGTTGTGTCTGGCTTCAGTTTCTATAGGTCTTGTACATGATGCTGCAACCACTGTCAGCTTGTATGTAATTGCCCTATTGTATCCATAAGAACCAGAGACTGTGGAAGAACACAAGCAAGCTGGTTTTTACGTGTATGTGCATATGTGTATATATGTTCACCGTGTATATACAGGGGCACACAGAGGTCAGAAGAGGGCATTGGATCCCTTGTAAGAGAATCAAGTGCTCTTAACCACTGAGCAATCTTTCCAGGCCCAAATTAAATTTCTGATGTTTAACTTTTATCACGTTAAAATAAACACAGAGGAGTTCAGAGGTCTACAGCTGGGGAAAGTTTCTAAAATTTAGTCTGGATGATGGAAATATTCAGGCTCACTGGTCCATCTGGCTACCAACACCCAAATTTTTGTTACTATTATTACTCTTCTATTTGTGGATTTTGTCTCTTAAAAATCATTTATAGAATATAATCAGGTGAGTGAAATTAAATAGGTGCTTTTTATCCTTAATCAGAAGCATGAGAAACTTTTAAGAAAAGTGGTAGACAGTTTTAGATTTCTTTAGTGAGGGAGCTTCTGAGCAGAGGGATGTTGTTTCACAGAAGCAGATACGCTTTCCTAGAAACCATGCTTTACTGTAGACCCATGGCTCCCAGCCTTCCCAACCCTTAACACAGTTCCTCATGTTGTGGTGACCCCCAATCATAAAGTTATTTTGTTGCTAATTCATAACTGCAATTTTGCTACTGTTATGAATAGTAATGTAAATATCTGACATGCAAGATACCTGATATGTAACCTCCAAAAGGGTCACCACAGGTTGAGAACTGCTGTTGTAGATTGTCATTATCAATTAGTGGCAAGATGGTTTAATGTCTAAAGAAAAAAGTAAAACATCTCAGATTTTACAGAGCCCAGTGCTGAACTAATTTTGAGTGTTCTAATAGAGACAGAGGGGAATCGGGTATCATAAGTGTTCACTAACAAGGCTCTGGGGAATGCTATTTCCCGACTTCTTGGATCTATAGACATTTAAAGTGGATTTGTTCACCCTCTTCTAGGAATTAGCCTGATGAAACAGCAGCGCGCGCGCGCACACACACACACACACACACACACACACTAAATAAATGTTTTAAATGACTTTAAAGCAGAGATATTTGGGTTTATTTAAAGGAGTGGGAGAACTTACTCATGTGAACTATTTATTGCCATAGCAATAAACTGATTGATATGTTTTATGCTGACATAGGTAGTACAAGACTTGTTCTCTAAAATGCAGGCCCTTGGAAATGCTCATTGGAAATAAAGACAGGACCTGGAAGTCAAGGAATCCTGGACTTACCTGCCAACCTGTATTCCTCTTTGTCTAAGAAATTAAAAATCCACTGAGTCTTAGAAGAGTCTTTCCTTTCAAAACATGTTATTTGAATGTGCCCAGTCACCAGAGTAAGGTATCACCAAGTCAGAATCAAAATTGTTTGTGGCTCTTTCTTACCTCTCATAAAAGTTGTGACATTTTGAGATGTGTTAGTCAATTCAGTTAGTGTAAATTTCAGAGGTTCACATACATATAAGTAATCATTTTCAGATTCTCCTCTTGGAAAAGTTTGAAATTTTGACTTTGAAATCTAAACACTACTTCAGGAAATTCTTTGGTCTGCAGATAGACTTATGTTTAGGTGTGAACTCTGATTAATGAAAAACATTTACAAAAAGGTGATACTGTTGACAGAAAATCCAAGGACTTGATATTTTTCATCCAGAGAAGTGGTCAAAAGTAGAGAGAAGGAATCACTCCACTGCCTTTACTATGAAATGGGTTATCATGAAGGTTTGGTAAAGGCAACCTTTTTGCATGTTTTGGGACAATTTCCCAAAAGAATGTAACATAGCCATAAAGATATCCTAGTGTGATAGTAGGGCTGGTAGCACCTGATACGCCTATTCTAAGCTGGGTATTTGGGAAACCGACCATGCCTAGACCCTTACTGGGAGAGATCTCCTTGTATCACAGACTGAACAGAGGGAAGGAGAGAGAAAAGGTGGAAAATATGGAATTCTTTAGGAGGAAAGAATAAAAGGAAGTAAGACCTGGTAGCAGGAAACATCAGGACTGGGGAGTAGTGAACTTAAATACAGACTTGGGTATTGGAAGGCTCAGAAGCCAGTGTCTGCAGCTTAAGAAGTCAGTGCCTGCAGCTTAAGACTCAATCCTACATTCTATCTTTTCTGACCCCCAGATGCTTTAGGCTCATGGAAAACCACTCCAGCATCTCAGAGTTTTTCCTGCAAGGAATATCAGGGTTTCCAGAACAACAACAGCTACTCTATGGGCTTTTCCTGTGTATGTATCTTGTCACCTTGACTGGGAATGTGCTCATCATCTTGGCCATTGGCTCTGACCCACATCTCCACACTCCTATGTACTTCTTTTTGGCCAACCTGTCATTTGCTGACATGGGTTTAGTATCCTCTACAGTGACGAAAATGCTATTTAATGTTCAGACTCAGCACCACACCATCTCCTATACTGGTTGTCTCATCCAGATGTATTTCTTCCTGATGTTTGGTAATCTGGACAGCTTCTTCTTGGCTGTGATGGCCTATGACCATTAAGTGGCCATCTGCCGCCCTCTCCATTATTCCACAATCATGAGTGCCCAATTCTGTGCGCTGATGCTTGCCCTGTGCTGGGCCCTCACCAACGTAGTTGCCTTGACTCACACTCTCCTCATGGCTCGATTGTCCTTCTGTGTTCTGGGGGAAATAGCCCACTTTTTCCGTGACATTACTCCTGTCCTGAAGCTATCGTGCTCTGACACTCATGTCAATGAGCTAATGGTTTCGCCTTAGGAGGCACAGTACTCATGGTTCCCTTTTTAAGTATTGTTATCTCCTATGTCCACATTGTTTTTGCTATCCTTAGGGTTAGAACCCCTGGTGGGTATACAAAGGCTTTTTCTACCTGTAGTTCCCACCTCTGTATGGTCTGTGTTTTCTATGGGACGCTCTTCAGTGCCTACTTGTGCCCCCCTCTGTAGTTTCAGTAAAAAAGGACATTGCAGCTGCTACAATGTATACAGTAGTGACTCCCATGTTGAACCCCTTCATCTACAGCTTAAGGAATAAGGACATGAAACTGGCCCTGAAGAGGCTCCTCTGTAGTAGGAGAATTTTTCTCTTCCTAAATATAATGAGAGTAATGTATAATGAAGAGACATGTCTATATTAAACAAGTTTCTTTTAATTTGGGGTTGGACACATATTAGCCATGAGGTCGATGTCTAATTAATTAGCCTCAATGGATTTTAGTCTTCCCTTCTATAAAATAAAGATTATAGAAAATAAGTTATTTATTTATTTCCTTGCTTATTTGTTTATTCTTTTCTCCATCCTGTCTTCTTATTTGAGATAGGGCTTTGATGTACAGCCCAGGCTAACTATACATTCGCTGTGTAGCCTGAGTTGGTCTTTAACTCACAATTCTCCTACTTCAATCTCCTGGGTGCTAGGTTTGCAGTCATTAACATCAACACCCAGTTCAATTGTCTCCATTTTTTTTTCTGTTTTTTTCGAGACAGGGTTTCTCTGTGCAGTTTTGCGCCTTTCCTGGAACTCACTTTGTAGACCAGGCTGGCCTGGAACTCACAGAGATCTGCCTGCCTCTGCCTCCCGAGTGCTGGGATTAAAGGTGTGCACCACCACCGCCTGGCCAATTGTCTCTATTTCATGAGAGTGTTGGAAGATTGAGTAAAATGAGCTAGGAAATGCATCTGATGCAACAGCAAATGTAGTAGACGCCCAACAACTGATAGCTATTGGTGAGACGGATGTCACTCTTTATATGTACCACAACCCAGAAGTAATAAACTGTTCTCTGAGATCCATTTGTTCAACAAATATTCACAGAGTATTTGCTATGTGCCTAAAGCTAAGTAAAAGTCCCTGCTCTAATGACATTTCATTCTAGATTATCAGTTCATCACTTGATGCATTTGTCTTCTTCATAGGAATAAGTAGAAGTTAAGAGAAAATAAAGGAAAGATGTCACATTCCAGGAAGTCCAGAATAAGTAAAAAAAAAAATTCCCATTACTACGAACTCAGCACTTAGATTTCTGTGCTGGCTAAATGACTTTCCACAGCTTGCAAAGGTTTCTCCAGGAGTGTTGTTAGACTTCTTCACAACACTTCTGCCCATTGCTGCTCAGGAATGTTCAGTGTTGAGGCTGGAAAGATGGTTCAGTAGATAGAGCACTTGTTGCTCTTGCAGTGGATCTAGGTTCAATTCCCAGCACCTAGGTCAGGCATCTCACAACCACCTGCAACTCCAGCCCCAGGAGATCCAACACCTCTCCCAGCCTCCATGGACACATGCATGCATATGTGTATGCTCCCACATAGACACACACGTATATAAATAAAAATTTAAAAAGAGAAAAAAAAAAACACTCCTAAAAAAAAACCCAGAAAAGATGTTCAACTCTGGCAGCCTTCTAGAGACCACTAGATGAGAATATTAAAACCTCTTTTCTTATTTGATTGCAAATTTGTCTTCAAGTCTAAACCTGAATCAGAATCTTAGCTTTAGAGAGAGAAAATGAGATGTGTAAAGGTGCTTTAGCTTCTCCCCTTCAAGAATCATACAAGTGTTAACATTTTAGAGTAAGTACCATCAAATTGTGATTCTTCTATTTGGCTTGACCATTGTGTGCCATCTACCTAAACAATCAAGCCAACTAGGGGAGCAGAGTATGTGTTCACTTTGGCTTCCCCAATATTACTGCAGCAGTAAGGGTGTAGGTCAGCTCAGCATATAAAGGACCACCAAGGGATATGATTGCTTGTCCCCGATCAACTGTCTACAATCTTAGATTCCACCCAGTTAAGCTAGTTACCATTGTACTAAAAATTCTAAATATATTTCTGTCTTGATATATAATCTTTACGTTTGGCTCTAAAGTTTAAAATTCTACCTCTTTAAGGTCACCCATTCCTAATGTGTTGTTGGTACTTCAGTGATTTACACTGAAGTAAGGATTACTGTTAAGTCTTTGCACCTCGGCAGTACAATGGGATTTTTACTGGGATCAGAAGTGAGTGATGAGCAGTCTACTTGTGTATCTTGCCTACTTAAGGTACCTACTTTTTATTTGCTTAGAACCCACATAGAAAAAGCAGGTCATCTTTAACTCATTACCCCAATTCCTTAAAGGTTATTAAACATAATTAAAATTATTCCAGCTATCTAGATTTCTATTCTTCCTTACATATATGTTTATAAAGCAAAAAAAATCAAGAACATGGCACTGCTTCCCTTCATTACTATTACCAGTCTGGTATGCTTCCATATTATGCTGTTTCCATCCTCATATCATGATATTCATCCAGGCACTTATTGTCTGTTACCCAATGTACAATGACCAATCTATTGCCAAATTATCTGCAGTGGTTACCCAAGTACCTAACCTACTTTATATGGCATCTTGTGTCCTGCATAATAAAACACTTACCTGCTTGTCCAGATTCATATGTGATGTTCTCTTGACTCTCACACAGGTATGCTTTAGCAACACAAACCCTTTTTAAATTTCCTTGAACTTAGCATGCTACTGTAACAACCCTGGTTTAGTCTATCGCTTCCATCTAGATTAACATTTGTCCCATTGTATGTTAATCCTGCACATCCTTCAAAACTCAGTTGAAAGCTTTCTTCCCCATAATGTTTTTGCTGGAACACAGTCAGCATTTCCTATGTCCTCTCTTGTGCTACATCATGTAATTATGCCATTGAGCTAAGCTTCAGTTTCCTTAATTATAAAATATATGTAATAGTCTGTACTGTATAGGATTGTTAGGAGAATCAAAAGAGATAACACAGATAGGAGGCACTGTTAACACATGGCCTGTCATACAGAATCATATTAAAAAAAATGACCATTTCATTATTTTTATAGTAAGGCATTTTTGGTACTCTTTCATATTTCAGTCTGTCTCTACATAGCTAGAATGCAAGCTAGAGGTATGTCCTTTTCTTGTTCTATATGAGCAGAGTGAGGCACACTGCCTGCCACAGGGTAGGTATTGTGCTAAATGACTGCTAACTGACAGAATCTATAAAATAAGGAAAGTAACACTCTTACTTTTCATACTTAGTGATAAGTACATTAATTTTATGTATATGTGTGATAACCTTGCTTCATTTACAGCTTATTTCTTTCAAATTACATATATACATATATAACATATATGCGTGTGGAGCCAGTTGGGATCGAGTTTGCAGGCGACATGACCCAATTCCTGTAGCTTAATCAGGGAAATGATCAGGAGGTTTTCTTTGTCACTGTTCTCAGAGCCAAGAAGCCTCAAGTCCTGAAATGGAGTAGCTGAACTCATAACAGAGTTTCCTGGGTTAGAGAAGATACAATAGATTTCTTCTCCTGATCCACCTTCATTAAAACCAATTTCTTAAAATAAGAAGAGCACTAGATTGGAGGTGAAGTAAGGAAATTATATATATTTTAAATGTCCCATCTTTGAACTTTCTACACTATTGTCAGCATCCTCTAACAATTCTTATGAACAAACATATTTCCAGGAAATCAGAAGAGTGATTAAATTACTCTAATAATTGTAATTTTCAAATCCAGAGGCAAAATAGATTGGCAACAATAACAGTTTTCACTTTTTACACTAAAGAGATGCAAGAAAAATAGAGAATAAGTACACCAGAATGCCATTTAAGTAATTAAATATTTACTGACTATGTGCTCCATGATGCGACCACAATTGGGGTTGTAGTATTGGGAGATATGTGAATACATAAGTTTATTATGAGCATATGAAATGATGTCATTAAGTTGAGATTGCCGCCCTGTTGAAGAGCTTCTTCAGAGCCTCTTTCACATCTTGGTTCCTTATGCTATAAATGAAGGGGTTCAGCAATGGAGTGACCACTGTGTACATTACAGAAGCAGCTATGTCCTTGTCACTGGAAGAGCTGGATGAAGGTATAAGATAAAGTCCAATAATTGCACCATAATACAGAGATACCACAGAGAGGTGGGAACCACATGTGGACAAGGCTTTGCAGATCCCTTTGGTAGATGAGATTTTCAGGATGGTGGTCCCAATTCGGCCATAAGAGATCAAGATGCATATTAGTGGCAGAGTAATGACTGCCGTGCCCGCTGTGAAAATGACCAGCTCATTGGGGGAGATGTCTGAGCATGAGAGCTTCAGCAAGGCATTGAGGTCACAGAAGAAATGAGGAATGGTGTTGTTGGCACAGAAAGACAGCCGGGCCAGTAGGAGGGTGTGAGAGAGAGCACTAACACAGGACAGGATCCAGGATATAGCTACCAGTGAGATACACAGCTCTTCCCTCATGATGGTGGTGTAGTGGAGGGGATGGCAGATGGCCACATACCGATCATATGCCATTGAAGTGAGAAGAAAATTGTCCAAATCAGTGAATAATATAAAAAAATACATCTGTGCTATACAATCTGCATAGGGAATGGATGGATCCTGAGTTTGCATGTTCCTTAGCATCTTGGGTACAGTGACAGATGAGAAAGAGATGTCCGTGAATGCCAGGTTACTGAGGAAGAAGTACATGGGGGTGTGGAGGCGAGAGTCCTGCCTGATGAGCAGGATGATGAGCAGGTTCCCTAGCACTGTGGTCAGGTACATGGCCAGGAATAGGGCATAGTATGTGCCTTGATCCTCTGGCCGGATGGGAAGCCCCAGGAGGATGAACTCAGACATAGTGCTCTGGTTCTCCCTCCTCATGTTATTCTTCTCTTTGCTGTGAACAGAAAGATATTGAAGAATGAGGGAGCAAACAGGCATTGATTTACAGCAAGGAAGTAAAAATATGATTCCTTTTTATAGGTGAATATTAGTATTAGTCATTTAAAGTGGGTTGCACTTTATGCTGGTTGCACATGAAATGAGAGAATTTGCCAACAAAGTTTAATAAAGTGGCATCATTGGCATTCATCAGGATCTGGAACAAGGCAAATGGGACCATGTGATGACTTTCAACTACACAGTCAGGAAGAACCTCCACTGTTTTAGGAGATGACTTTGCACCTTCAAATTGCAGCGTGAACTTTTGAAATGTGACTTAATTAACATTAATGGTTAAAGTATAAGCTGGAAATTTCAGTCTTCAGTTACAAAGACTTAACAAAATTGGCTCAAAAATAAATTTCTGGGGATGTATCACATTGATAAATCACTCGTTCTGCATGCATGAGGACCTGGGTTCAAGCCCAGCACTGCAAAAACAGACATCCACTGTAAAAAAATAAACTTGGTGAGAAACCAAACATATCTGTTTATTATGATATTAAGTGGAAATGTTGCTGATAATTATACATTTATTGATAGTTATCACACTTATCAGGACTTTTTAGATAATTTTCTGATCTCCTCCTGATTCAATGATCTCTCTTGATGCCATGAAAATACATAATCCAGTATAGAAAGAGAGTTTTGTTTGTTTGCTGTTCTCTTCTGTCCTTTGTAGCTTTCTCATTTAGGGTTCCAGCATCTAGACCTATGAGTTATACTGAGTAGCCCTGTCAGAGATCCAGGGCCCCTAGTCATTAGTATCAGGTATCTAAAAATTCTGATTGTGATCTTCCCCTAGAAATACTCTAAAGCATAAGTTACAAATGAGGCAAGAATGTAGGAAAGAGAGTCTTGATTTTTTTAAAGTTCATTTTAAGCCCAAACCAATGTGTGTGCCTACTACACATGTGCAGAGTGAGCGAGCTGAGCTATCAGGGTTTTGCTGTAGTTCTGTCACGCAAAAGCTAGAAGAGCGTGTGAGCTCAGAGGTCTCTGACAGTTACTGTTCTCCTTTCTGCCATACTCCCATCCCACATCAGCACACCATGTCCCTTTGGCCTTTACCAAAAAGTAGCCAAACAACATTAGTGGGAATCCTGAGTGGACAGGAAGGCAAGACCACCCGACCCAGGCCCTCGGGCTGTCACTGTTCACCAGTGTTTTGAGGCTGCGTGGTGCTGGAGTCTGAAGCATGAAGCACTGTGGCTGAGTGCAGCATGGAGTGTTGAGACTAGCATCACAGAGGAAAAGAAGATAAGAAGAATGTGCACAGACTTGGCTACAGTTTATCACAGCAGTGTGATGTGTACACAACTGTTAAAATTTGTGGAGGGGTCATTTTTAGTTTTTCACTATCATTTTTAATTCACTTACAAAAGCAGGTTTCCTTATGACATTTTCATTACAGTCCATTTTGACTGACCTCTCACATCCTCCCTATCTCCTGACTCCTTATACCTGACTAAACCATTCCATTCCCAGTATTATTCCCCTTCCACTTTCTTAAAAATTAATAAATATTTAAACAAGTATTTAAAGTATAAAATAACACGTTTTGATGAACGTGCAATGACTAACTTAAAAATTGAGAAACTAAATATAATATGCAATTAAAACATCAGTTAAAAGGAAAGCTTGACATGAAATATTCCAAACATTAATAGTAGGTTGGTAGTTGATTGCTTATGATCACTATTTCCTTTTATCTTTAAAAAATATCATTTTCCAGAATATGATGAAAATATATTGTATGAAATTCTCCAAGAATAAGTAAAACAGAAGAATCATTTGCCACTTTTCTCTGTAAGTGTTTTTTATTTTTATTACCTAAAAACAATTTCTTCATTCTAAAAAAAATTGCTAGAGCACTTTTATGGGTAGGATTCCTAAAGGTAAGAAGTCTTTCTAGTGACTGGCTGTTCTGCTTCTCTGATCTTTCAGCTTTCACCCTGATATCTGGCTCCAGGTTTTTATTGTTAAGACCAATTAGAGTTCATGCTACATCAAATTACCAATGGATTCTTACAAGAAGCTGGGAAATGAGGACTCTGTTTAGTAAGCTAAACTTTCTAACTAGACATATTCTCCAAATATACTTTGACTGCCATCTAAAATGAAGAGAAAGTTTACCCTAGACTGGTTATTCACTGTCTACTCTAAATAAGCACACATCATTATACCTAAAAATGTGAATTGTAGATGAATTTCTAAATAGTCTTAATAAATAAAAAATACAGAGCCAAATACAAGGGTAATAGCCAAAGAGATCAGAGAATTAGCAAAGAGCCACTGACTAACCTTAGCTGACCACCAAGCCGTAGTTTTCCACATGAGAGACCTTCTTCCTGCCTAACCTGCGCTTTTAATTGCTTTGCTGTTCTGCCTTCTCATTGGCTCTAAGCCCAGCCACATGACTTCCTTGTCACTGCCTGTTTTTACAGACCTCCAGGTCTCTATGGTTGGTACTGGGATTAAAGGCTCGTGTCACCACGCTCGGCTGTGTCCTTGATCACACAGAGACTCTGCCTTCCATGTGATCAGATTAAGGGCATGGGCTACCACCGCCTGACTTCTGTTCCTGGCTCGCTATGACCTCTGATCTCCAGGCAAACTTTATTTATTAACATACAAATAGAATTACATTTCAGCACAATTAAAATATCACCACAGTTAGTGATGATATCAGATCCCCAGATGGGATTTCGGGGTATGCTGCTAGTCTGTGTAGTCAACTATCTCAGTCTCTCAGTCTCTCTTCTTCAATTCCTAAACCTTTGGGGCAAAATACAAAGGAGTTATTGGCCAGTGATGATTGCTACATTGCTAGGAACTAGGAATAAAAAAGTTACTTCAGCAAGAGCACAGAGAATTGCTGAGCACCTAGACAGACAGACAGACAGACAGACAGACAGACACACACACACACACACACACACACACACACACACAAACACACACACACACACACACAGAGAGAGAGAGAGAGAGAGAGAGAGAGAGAGAGAGAGAGAGAGAGAGAGAGAGAGAGACCCCTCCTCTATGGCCCTGTTCTGAAATTCATGCTCAGGCTACCCAGCTCTCAGGAACTTCTTAGCTCATCTCTGGGAGATCCAGTGCATCCTCATGGTATAAACCCCTCATTGACAGCAAAGAGAAAAGTCACGAACCTGTATCTTAATCTTCCAAATTCAGGAACACAGATATGAAGACTTCAGTCTGTACTGAAGAGAAAAGACCCAATGGGATAGGGAACCAAATTTTCAGCTAGAGAAAGCCATTGAAGATGTATTGACTCCCCCCAGGACAGATGCCCTAGGGCAGCCATCCCTAAAGTTTGATAAGTACCCAGGGAACTTATTAGCTAGTCTACCTCTGCAGATGTTTAATCATGAGATTTGAGATTGGGTCCTTCTCAGGCCCATGTTTCTAAGGGCAGACTTTGAGAAAACACTGTCCTTAGGAAGAATGCCAGCTTGCCTGTGAATGTGAACCCAAGGGGAGGTGGGGAGACCCTCTCAGCCAGTCAGATTTCCCATGGCTAGGTCATTAGGGAATTTTTTTCCAAAATGGAAATTTGTTGCTCAGAAAATTAATTTCCTTTTATACCAAAAATCTAGATAATATAGACATTGGAACAATCTTTCCAATGTTGATTCACTAATCCTGCTAAATATTTTTTATTAATAAACAAATATGTTTATATAAGTGGAGTTTATTTTATAGCTCTGTCTTTTATAATAATTTAATGTGTTTATGTTTATATATCCATGTCTCTATATATCATTACATTTAAAAGCTAAAAATGGTAAAACTCCAGTCTGATACTCTCACATATTTTAGGAGATAAAGTGGAATTCATATGTCCTGGAGACTGTAGAAGTGGTTTTTGGTTGCAAACCCTTTGTGCTGTTTTAAAGAATGAGTATGAAAGAATATTATGGAGTGGGGATCAGCAGACAGTTTTCCAGTATTAACAGAAAGGTAGTAACTATTTTAGGCCTTGTGAGCCAGATGCTTCTCATGAAACTATCTCAGTTCTACTACTGTAACTTGCTGTCAGTCATTGAAATCACGTGAGTGAGTACATCTGTGTTCCAATGAGCTTATGGAGAAAGAGTGTTCTTTCCACTCATCAATAGCCAGGGTTAATCATGCCTCTATTCTTGCTCATTATGAATTAGTTTGGTATTTTCTAAAACTTCTTTAAGGGGATTATAACAAATAAATTCTTTTTCAACTGACTCATTTTATGTTTTTCCATGATACTGTATGTATTATTAATTTTTTACTTTTATCACTAATTTAAAAAGCATGGGTATATTAAAAATTATTGTTGAAACTAAAAAAGTTAAAGTATTAATTTATTTATCTCTTTTTGAATTAACCAAAGATTCAGCATGAAACTTTCTTAGAGACTGTATGAGGCCTTAAAATCACCTGTTTTGCTAACTGCCTGAATAATGCTACTTTAATATCTCTAAAATGATCAGCATTTTTAAAATTAGAGATGGCTCTGCAAGTAAAAGAACTTGAAATGCAAGTCTGATGGTCTGAGTTCAATCCCCAGATTCTACGATGAGTGTAAAGAACCAACTCACTAGAGTTATCCTCTGATCTCCACAAGTCACTATGGCAGGTGCACACCTGGACACACACACACACACACATCAATCTACCAATCAATCTAGAATAAAAAATGTATCATGTTGAGTTTTAATAAATATGTAAATCACTAAGTTTTTATGAAATTTTCAAACATAACTTGATTTGTTGATCCCTTCCTCACCTTAAGTATCCTCTCCCCATGCTTTGTACCTGTCTATCACAATATCTTCCTTTATATTTTCATGTCATGTATTTTATTACTCTCTTACTTTCCTCAAAACTTCCTTAAAACTTCTTTTCCTTATCTTGTGGCCCCTTTCCTAGTTTATTACCCATGACCAGACTCATACCTATATATATGCATGCACACGTGCACACACACACACACACACACACACACACACACACACGAGAGAGAGAGAGAGAGAGAGAGACAGAGACAGAGACAGAGACAGAGACAGAGACAGAGAGACATAGACATAGACAGAGACAGAGACAGAGACAGAGAGAAAGAGAGAGAGCATGTTAGGATCAACATAAGAGAGAGCATAAAAAAATTGTCTTTGTGAATATTTTGTTATATAATAATTTCCACACTTCTCCATTTTCATCAAGTTTCATAATTTCCTTTCTGTGGGTGAATATAATTTTGTTATTTACCTCAGCACATTTTCATTATTGTTAATCTGCTGGTATACATCTAGGGTACTCTACTTCTTTGTTATTGTAACTTGAGTAACAATAAAGATGGGTATGCAAATATCTCTATGGCAGAACTTTTGGGTATACATCCAGGGTAGTATATTTGTGCTATAAGTCGTCCTTTGAATTTTTTGAAACTTCCAGCAGCAGTGAATTAAGGTTGTTCTTTCCACACATCCTTGCTGTTGTGTCCAGATCGCAACCCCCAGAGAGACCACTGAAGACAAGCATGCCGGAATGCAAAAGCAAGGTTTAATTTGGTATATCCAAAAGCATACCCAAAGCAATACAAGCCTAGGCAGGGACTTCGTACAATACATCCAACACAGTGGAGGCTGGAGGAAGTGCCCACCTCTCTGCAAGCTCAGTTTTTAAAGGCAAAACCCACAAGGTTACATCATTTAGGGGTGCTAGTACGGGTACAATTCTGATTGGCTCGCTTCTAGGGGCTTTCTGGAAATCATGGCTTAATCTTACTTCTAAGGGGGTGGTTGCCTGCCATCATTTCTCATTGGCTGCCCTCAGGTGGGGACATTTCTGTGGTCAGTTACCCTGGAAACCAGGGAGAGGACATTCCATAGTCTGGCAGTCATTACCTTGTGACTACCTTGTGACTCTGTACTTTTACACTTCCTGGTTTCTAGAATCTGGACTGACCGGTTTCAGTAACTCATGGCCTTTTCCTAAAAGGAGAAATCTTAGGCCTTAGTTTTAGGGTCAAAGCATTTTGGTCTTATTTCTAAGATGGCTCATTTTGGTCTCACACTTGCCAGCATTTGTAATTAGTTTTCTTCATGACAATCATTAGGGAAATTTGCATTTCCCTCTCAAAGGATGCTGGACACTTAAAAAAAAACATTTATTGACCATTTGTGTGTATTCTTTTGAGAACTGTGTGTTTTACTGAGCAATAGTTTTGGTTTTGTGCTGTTTCATTTTTGCAATTCTTCATGTATTCTAAATGTTAACTCCTGTCTGAAGTATAGCTGGCATAAGTATAGCTTGCTCCTCAGAGTAGAAGAAATAAAAATTAAAATTAGCTTCAATTTGCTGATCAAAAGTTTTTTTTTTTTTATAAAAAGGCAATCCAGTAATTGCTAGAGATATGGGAAGTGTTTTGAAGGAGGTGTGATAATACATGTCATGTTGGAAGAGTAAGTTTCACAACATGATAACCTTTATGCAGTCTAAGAAAGCCCAAAGAGATCAAACAAAAATAATTGATAAGAAGCTGAAAATACCAAAAACTATGATTTGATTAGTGAATGTGGCATCCACATATTGAAATATCAGTGTACCCCATATATGTGTGGTAATTATTTATTAATAAAAATGAAAATGAAACAATTAACATATATTTATACAATGTAATACTGCCAATGGAATTTTGATTGATGATTTACACCTAACATATTACTATCTGTCTAAGAGCTTGAAGACAAAAAAGGGTTTTGAAACATTTAAATATAAAGTAAAATGTGGCGAGCCAAAAGAATATATTATAGAGATTCAGCTGTGTATTAAAGCTATACTTTGACCACCAAGGGTCTGTCAAAAGGCAAGCCATTTATTATGAATATTTGGTGCTATCCAGCTCTTAATATTTCAGCTGTCTTCTACTATGAAATTCTTTCGTGCCCAAATATTTTCAGACCTGCCCTACTTCTAGGTAACTAACTCCCCTACTGAGCCTAGGAGACAAACTGGCTGGAGACACATAGCTTTGCTTCTTGTGCAAATGAAGCTTAGACCATCTCCTTGCCTTGGGGCCTAGTGGCTCTTCAGAGCAATTGACTGAGAACAAAAGAGGTTTTTACATATCAAGGTAGAAGGTAGAACAAAATTCCTGAGGAGGCAGAGAACCACGTGGCCAGCTGAAGAAAGGGCAGGCATTTTCTGTAGAGCAGACATAATGGCATGGCCAGAGAGAAGAGAGGAAGACAGAGGTTCCATAGAGGGTAAGCAGATCTTGGGTAGAGTTTTCTGAGAGCCAGGAGTAGAGAGTGGTAGAGATGGAAAACAAGGAAACAGAGGACGAAGATGAGGTTAGGAGCATAAAAGCTTAGTTGTTAGCAGGACTGAGAGGGAAATGGACAGAACTGAAGCTATGTAGACAGGATTTCATCCCAGAGAAATAAAGTAGACAGACAAATAACTTATTATTGTCCTAAATGTCTGACAGAGCTGTAGCTATGTGGACAGAATTTTGTCTTAGAGGAATAAAGTTAACAGACATAAAAGCAAAATATGTGTAGATTTTTCCCCTCAGATATCCCATGTCAGACATAGAGAGATCTCCCGTGAAAAGAATGATAAGTGGCACTGGTGGCTGTGCTGGTTACTGGCAGAAAGGTCATGGTCATGACAGAACCCCGTTACTTAGTAGCGGAGAGCTTTATTAGGGGGAAGAGGGGGCAGAAACAAAAGGACTAGGCCTGGGAAAAAAACACCTGCAGAGGGCAGAGAGAAAGATGTGGAGGAGAGAGAGCAGAGAGAGAGGGTGGGGTCTGTGTCTGGCCTTTTTAAGGCACAGATTGTGACCATGCCATGTGTACATAATCACCAGTGTACACTGATGATGTAAGACGCAAGACCCTTTGCTTAATTCCATGAACTGTGCATGTGCAGTCATGTAGCTGGAGTGAGGGCCGAATTCTAACATTCAAGAATTTTTTCTTATTATAAAAAAGCAAGTGAATAGGAATGGGGTGTCATTTCTCTCAGAAAAACTGCTTCCAGTTGACTTGGTGGGTGTCTTGGGGGGTAGGCATCCTGGGATGGTGGGCTGTCCTGCTACCTCAGAGCCATTCATCCCTCTTGGCTTGGCACTCTGTCTGCTTTTGTGTCTGACAGGATGCTGGTGAGACAGAGAAAGCTTAGGAAAAAGAATCATTATTATTTTTATTTTCTTTGGAGTGTTCCCAGACCAGGGGAGTTTGTGTTTGGCACTTACCTGAAGTAGATCCGACCTGTCCAGATGGACTTAAGCTGGTTTCTAGAGCTTGGGAAAAATTTTGAACATGTTAATAAGCAGCCATGAGAAAATTAGTGACCATTGTAGTGTTTAGTACTCTGCTTAATTTTTACCTGAGATAAGCTTTATTGGAGGTAGATTATTTAAGGCACATGTTTCCATTATTAGTTTAGCATTCAGGAGACACAAGGGATCAATTGTTGAGAGCATTTAACAGTAATAGATGGTTATATTAAAGTCTGTTTTTGTAGAGACAAGACACTTTTGGGTCTTGGGGTATAAATACCTTTTAACTGTTACAGTTTCTTACTTGATGATCCCTGAACTCCAGCTCTGTGGTGGCCCTGTAACCATAGCTGAGCAGTTAATTAGAAGAGGGAACTGGGAAGAAAAAAGCTTGTGGGGTGAGAATTCATTTTTTGGAATTAGGGACAAGGCAGAGATCAGGGCCCTGTCTGTGTGCATGAGGAGGAGAAGCAGTCCTGACAGGTCTGGAGTGAGGCACATGGAGGGAGTAATAAAATGAAAGCTCCTACCATAGTTGGAAAATCTTTTCCCATTAAGTAGCCATGAAAGTACAATTAAGTCTGGGGAGGGGGTTAAGGCTGTCCTCCCTACACTGACAATAGGGAAGTGAGGAGAGGTGGGACCCCAAAACTCCCAGGACTGGGTTAGTGGTTCCAATGTCCAGAAGGAAAGGAATGGATCACTTCCATGCTGCATTCTGGGTTCCATGCAAGCGAGCCTGTGGCCAAGCCTAGGTCTGCTGGAGGTCTTAGCTTGATGTTCCCTTGCCCCTTGGTGTTTAGGTGCAGTCAGCTGACCAGTTGTCATTCCAGGTGGCACTTTGAACAAGGCTCAATTGATGGCCTAGCAGGGCACACACTAGCATGCATGGCCTTCCTCCCCCCACCTCACCCCACACCTAAAACAGGGACCCAGGAGCTTTCAGGAGCCAGTTGGACAGCATGTGCCAGCACTTGGCAATTCTGTTCTTGGGCTTTTTCATCTCTCCCCTGGTACACCTTAAATGACATAGCTGAAACTTCTGTCTGTGGGGTCAGGAGCCTTGCTCTCCAGATGCTTAAGTTTAACCCTTATGTCAGGGAGCTCTGGGAGACAAGAGACAGATTTTGTTCCATGTCATGAATTATTTTTTTGATCTCTGCTGGCTTGAGGACAGCTTTAGGAAGACCCACCAGGAGGCAAGGTGTAAACTGATCTCTGGCTAAAGAGGAATCCTGATTACTGTGATCTCCATGTGTGTCCTGATTGTAAACTTATTTGCATGCATCCTAGCCTGCTTTCAGAACTGTCTGTTCTTCTCAGGGCAGCTTGAGAATGAGTGGGAAGAATTAAGGTGAGTTAAGGTGAAAGCCAGGGTTGGGCAGAAGCAGCCTGCCCCATACTGGAGAGCCTGCCCAATACTAGAGAGTGGAGAGCAGAGCACAGAGTGGAGAACAGATAAGATAAGTTTCCTTGGAGTCAGAGATTCCTTAAGTTTAGGAATGCATGTGGTCAGGAGAAAGAGAGTCAGAAAGGGAGAGGGTCTTTAGAACTTTAGAGCTTGGGTAAAAGCGTGGGGATAAGGTAACTCTTTTCATTTGCCTGTTTGCTGACAGAAGTTAGATAATTCCCATGAAGCCATTATGTGGCCAATTTTACTGGTATCTGGGGATACTTAAGGCATTTGTCAGTGGAGGAATGGAACCACGAGAAGCCCCTATGTCCCATGGCTGCAGTGCTGAGAGAGAAAAATAAAAAAATTAAAATAAAGAAACAGGATCAGACTCCTTCGAGTCCCTGAGGAGCTGGATCTAGCAAGAGGGGGAGAAAGCAAAGGAGTAGGCCATCTGTTGTGTGTACACACACTGGCTGGTGTATCTGTCAGCTCCCTTCAGTAGCATCCTCTGCCTATAGCCAGGGCTCAAAAACTTTCTAACTCTAAGCCTTCTTCTCAGCTTATTGGATTCACTTTTACAGTGATTCAGATGTCTTTTAGGTATGAGTGGCATTAGACTGCTGTTTTATGATGTCCCACATCAATTAAAAGCAGGCTCTGGAGTTGAGTTATGGCTCCCCCTCTTCTAGATTCAAGCATCTTGTTTAAAGGTTTCCTCTAAAATCTCTGTTCCATATCAGGTGAGACATCTGACTATTGAAGAACCAAAGCACCTCGATTTTAAACAAGCCCCTAATCCCAGCTTGAAACAGGCCTGAGTTTCAAATTCTCAGAACTGATGACATAGGTTCCAGGAACTCAAAAGTACAAAGTCAGAATGTCTGGAGGGCCATCTGGTAGCAACTGATTAACCACAGAATGCCAGAGGTAGCCTATGAAAAGTTTAACCAACAACTGGTCAAACTGCAAAGTAAGATAACACATAAATTCTAGAAAGCCCCTAAAACTTGAGCCAATCAGAACTGTACCCATACTGGAACCCTTAACTGATGTAACCTTGTGTTTTTTGCCTTTAAAAATTGAGCTTGCAAAGGGGCGGGCACCTCCTCTGGCCTCTGCTGCATCAGTGCACTTGACAAGGTTGCTGTCCCAGCTTGTACTGCCTTCAGTAAATCTTGCTTTTGCATTTCAGAGAGTTTGTGTCTCTGGTGGTCTCTTCAGGGGTCTCACAACCAGGGTACAACATTTGGGGGCTCATCCAGGATCCCCAGAGACCCCCCTGGAGACCCCCAAACCCTGAAGGTTTACACCGGCCGATCAGGTAAGTCTGCTCTGACTGTCCATTGTCTCTGTTTCGCTGTCCCTTTTTCTGCTTTCTGATTCGTTGCTGGCAGCACTCTGTCTGTTGAGAGGTTTTGCTTTGGTGGATGCACCAGAAGAGCAAACCTGGAGAAGTTGGGAGACATCCCTCCTCCTCATCTGGACAGGATCTCCATTCTGAGACCCCCTTGCCAGAGACCCCAGATGGTCCCCCTTCTGTTTTTGAGAACTTTGGAGATGAGGAGACCCTGCTGTTGGCCCAACCCTGTTCCATCTATATGGTTTTTGGCATCATCAAGGTCCCTTCCCCAGACTTCCAGTTGCTGGAACCTTTGAACTATGGAACTCTGCTAAGGGCCCTTGTTCTTCCATTTTGTCTGACTGTCCTCTTGATAAGTGTGATTTGTTACATTTCTGTTCATCTCTCATCTGCACATGTACTAGGCTGGGCCATGAGGAATACTTCTTCATCCCCCCTTGACCTGAACCTAGTTTGTTGGAAGGACATGAAGGAGGTTGCTCGCAACAATAGCATAAATGTTAAAAAAAAAAAATGGATAATTTTTTTTGTCCTGAATGGCCTGCTTTTGACATCGGCTGAACTCGGGAGGAGACCTTTGACTACAGAATCATCCACAAAGTTGAGAAGGTAGTGTTCAGGCCACAAATGGGCCATCCAGATCAGATCTCCTACACAGTTACCTCAAGGGGTCTCATTGACAGGGTGAAGTGACCCCTCCCATGGTCAAACTATTTCTGCTTCAACCTCCCATGAGTCTTGCGCCCAAACCTACTGCCCCTCCGCTAACATCCTCCCCCTCACAGGTGCTTTCAGTAAGGCCCAAGGAGGGTGACTCAAAGCTCTGAGACATCCAAGGGAGAACAGAGGAATCTGAACTCTTCCCTCTGCCCTACTCTCCCCCTAAACCAGTCAATCCTCCACCCAACCCACAGCCCCAACCAGAACCACCTTTAAAGGAGCCAGTTCGAGCAACTCCGAGCTGAAGGGGGGCTACCCTGCAGCTGGACACTGCAGTGGCCCTACCCCTCAGACCTGCCAGACCAGTGGACGCTGATGGGAATCAACCCTATCATTATTGGCTGTTCACAGCCAGTGACCTGTACAACTGGTTCTCCAAAACCCCCCAGGATTTAATTAACCTTTTAGACACTGCTCTTTTCACCCACCAGCCCACTTATGATGATTGTGGTCAGCTTCTAAGTATCCTTTTCACCATGGAGGAGAGGAGTAGAATCCTGGAGGCTGCCCAGAAATTAGTTCCAGGTCCCACAGGAGCTCCCACCACTCATCCATCGACCATCAATGCTTATTTTTCTTCCACCCACCCCACCCTGATTGGGACTATAACACGGCACAATGTAAGGAGAGGTTCCACGTCTACCACCAGGCTATGTTGGCAGGTCTCAAAGCAGCTGCACAGAAACTGACTAATATGGCTAAGGTTTATGATGTTAGGCAGTAGGTGAATGAGAGTCTGTGTGCCTATCTGGAGTGCCTACTAGAGGCCTTCCAGCAATATACACCATAAAATCTTGATGCTGAGGAATCAGCTCAAATGATAATGTTTGCCTATATCAACCAGGCAGCCCCAGATATCAAAAGAAAATTAGAGTCGCTAGAAAGATTAGGCCAAAAGAATCTTAGGGAATTAGTGGCAGTGGCTGAAAAGGTTTACCATGAGAGACAGATGAACAGAAAGAAGAAAGGTGAGAGAAAGAGAGAGAGCAGAAGGAAGAAAAATGAGAAAAAAAGACAGGAAAAAAGTTTAGTGAGAATACTAGAACAACAGCAGGTCCAGCATAGAGAAGAGTTAAAAGAAATCCTTCTGGCGGTGGGAGTTGGACTGACTGGACCATCTCAACATGAAACCAGAAAACCCTGACCCAAACCCAAGGTAGGAAAAAACCAAAGTGCATATTGCTAAGAAGAAGGCCATTGGGTAAAAGAATGTCCCAAGAAGAGATGGCTGACACCTCCAACTCCCCACAGCCCTGAAGGAACACAATGACTAGGGGGGACGGGGCTCAGACCCCCTTCCTGAGCCTAGGGTAACACTGAGAGTGGAGGGGAAACCAATAAAATTTATGGTGGACACAGGGGCAGAGAACTCCATCCTCCTGACACCAGGTGGGCCCATGTCCACCAAGAAAATGTGGGTACAGGGGGCCATGGGCACTAAACCCTATTCATGGACTACCCAAAGAATGGTAGACTTGGGAATGGGATGGGTAACCCATTCATTACTAGTCATTCCAGAGTGCCCCTACCCACTGCTAGGCTGAGACCTCTTGTCAAAAATGAAAGCCCAGATCCCCTTCTCAGATGAAGGGGCTCAATTACTCCACCAAAATGGGAAACCAGTTTAGGTGTTGATGACTACTGGCATGACTGAGGAATACAGACTTCACCAGAAACCTGCAGCTCCCAAGCCAGAAATAGAAAAATGGCTACAGGAATTTCCATTAGCATGGGCAGAGACTGGGGGTATGGGGTTCATGAGACATTGGCCCCCTGACATATATGGAGGTCCGGGCTGATGCAGATCCAGTCAAGGTCTGCCAGTACCCCATGTCCTCAGAAACAAAGAAAGGAATAACCCCCCCACATAAGGAGGTTATTGGCACTTGGGGTCCTAAAACCAGTCCAGTCTGCCTGGAATACACCACTGTTACCAGTCAAAAAACCTCATACCAATGACTACCGACTGGTACAAGATTTCAGAGAGGTAAATAAAAGGGTAATGGACATATATTCTACAACGTCTAACCCTTATACTCTACTAAGCACATTGCCTCCAGACCAGCAATGGTATTCAGTTCTGATCTGAAAGATGCCTTCTTCAGCCTGCCCTTGGCCCCCAAGAATCAGCAATATTTTGCCTTCAAATGGCATGATCCAGAAATTGGAGTCAGTGGCCAGTTGACTTGGACTAGACTGCCTCAAGGGTTTAAGAACTCTCCCACCATCTTTGATGAAGGTCTATATGAAGATCTGAGTGATTACCAAACCCAAAACCCTGACAAGCTTGTTACAGTATGTGGATTATTTGTTGGTTGCAGCAGTTGATAGAGAGATCTGCAGGAGAGGATCTGAGAACTTGCTATGAGCCCTGGGAGACTTGGGATATTGAACATCTGTTAAGAAGGCTCAGATCATGGGTAATGTACCCAAGATATGCTCTTGAAGGAGGCCAGAGGTGGCTCTCAGATGCTTGCAAGGAGATAGTATTAAAATAACCACTCCCAAGTCTGTCAAGCAGATAAGGGAATTCCTGGGCACAGCAGGGTTCTGTTGTCTATGGATTCTGGGTTTTACTGAGCTGGCTAAGCCTTTATATGAGGCTACTAAAAATACGTCCAACTTTACATGGATGGAAGAGAGACAGAGGGCATTCAAGGCCCTGATACAGAAACTTTTAGAGGCACCAGCTCTTGGACTACCATACATAAGTAAACCCTTTTACCTGTTTATAGTTGAAAATAAATGGATAGCAAAAGGGGTACTCACTCAGATCATAGGCCCCTGGCATATCTATCCAAGAAGCTGGATCCCATGGCAGCAGGATGGCCCCCTTGCCTATGTATCATAGCCACAGTGGTGATGCTGGTCAAGGACGCTGATAAATTAACTTTGGGGCAAAATCTAACTGCATGCCCTGGAAACAGTTCTCAAACAGCCATCTGATCAATGGCTGGGCAATTCCAGAATGACTCATTATCAGGCTTTGCTTCTTAACCCTGCTAGAATAACATTCCAAGTGCCCACAACCCTTAATCCAGCCACGCTGCTGCCAGACCCCAACCTAGAGGCACCGCTCCATGACTGCACCCAGATACTGGTCCAGGCACACTGCATTCATCAAGATCTGTGAGACTTGCCATTACCAGATACAGAAGATACCTGGTTCACAGACAGCAGCAGCTACGTGCATGACAGACAGAGGTATGTGGGGGCTGCAGTGACCACCACCTCAGGCATTATTTGGGCAGAGTCTCTAGCAGTGGGGACTTCTGCCCAAAAAGCAGAACTGATTGCCCTAACTAAAGCCTTGAGACTGGGAAAAGGAAAAAAAAACTAAACATTTACACAGATAGTAGATGTACCTTCACTACTGCACACATCCACGGGGCAATCTACAGAGAAAGAGGCTTGCTGACAGCAGAAGGAAAAACAATTAAAAATAAACAGGAAATTCTGGAGTTCCTCCAGGCTATATGGGAGCTTGTGAAAGTGGCCATTATCCATTGACCAAAAAGCAACCAGGCCTATTCAAACCAGTAACAACCTGGCAGACCAAACATCCAGAGATGTGGCATCCACCTTAAAGATAATACTGGTCTTGGTGGATCCCAAAGCTAGGAGCCTACAACAGATTCCCCAATACACCCTGGCTGACCTAGCCTGGATCCATACCCCACCCATATAGTAGAGGACTGGTGGAGAACAGCAGATGGACGAGTCATCCTGCCAAAAAAAATGGGACTGGCAATGCCCAAAAAGATTCACCGATTACCTCACTTGGGAACCCAAAGAATGCAAAATTTACAGAGGCAAGCTAGCATAAAAATACAAAATGGCAACCAGGCTATTGAAGAAATAGTATCCAATAGTATCCAATGCCATGCCTGCCAGATGACTAATGCCTTACCAACCCCTTCCAACACTGGAGCGAGGCAAAAAAGGGACTCGACCAGGTGCATATTGGGAGGTGGACTTTACTGAAGTCAAGTCAGGGAAATTTGGGTAAATACCTATTAGTATTTATAGACACCTTCTCTGGATGGATTGAGGCATACCCAATCAAACATGATACCACAAACACAGTGGCAAAGAAGCTGATGGAAGAAATCCTGCTCAGGTATGGTTTTCCAGCCATGATAGGGTCTGACAACACCCCTGCTTTCATCTCTCAGGTAAGCCAGGGAATAGCCACTGCATTGGAGGCTGATTGGAAACTTCATTGCACTTATAGACCCCAGAGCTCAGGACAAGTCAAGAGGATGAATAAAACTCTAAAGGATACCTTAACTAAATTAGCCCTAGAGACTGGCACAGACTGGGTAACTCTCCTTCCCTTTACCTTATTTAGGGTGCGTAATTCACCTTATTGGATGGGACTTACCCCCTTTGAAATCATGTATGGGAACCCCCCACCTAGGATACCAAGCTTGCAGACAGAGCTGGTTGCCTCCCTCAATGACCAGTCTCCTGGACGCTATCCAGAGACTCCAATTCACCAATGAAGATGTCTGGCCTAAACTTCAGGGTATTTATGAGGCTGCCTCTACACTGATTTCCCACATGTTCAGACAAGGAGATTGGGTCCTGATCCATAGACACCAACCCAGGACCTTGGAGCCAAGATGGAAAGGGCCCTATGTTGTCATCCTGACCACACCCACCACTCTCAAAGTGGATGGCATTGGAACCTGAGTCCACTACTCCCACACTCGACTGGCAGACCCATTCGCCCCTCTGGAGGAATACCGGTGCAAGACCTGGGAGGCATCCAAACACCCCTCCAACCCGCTGAAGCTCAAGCTCCATCGCCAAAAGAAGTAAAACCTATACTGCTCCTTCTGTTGCTGCTCCTGACAGCCCCCTGTGAAACAAGTCATCTTGGCAACCCATATGTACCCTGGAACCAGAACTGGCTTATTGTCAAGACAGAAACCAGACACATAGCGAACTCCACCTCCTCTACAATGGACTCAAGGGATGCCTGGTTCCCTGATCTATATGTATATCTCTGTAATCTAGAAAGAGGAACGTGGGATAGGGCAAATGCAATCGGATAGCCACTGGCAGAGTACGGATGTGACACCCTACAGGCCAGAATGTGGACTCAGGGATTCAGTTACTGTGTATATCCAGCTCTCTCCAGGAATAAACACCAGGTGTATAAATGTGTATGAGTCAGAGATGCTTACTGTGCTAGCTAGGATTGTGTGTCAACTGGAAACATATGGTAGGATCCCCTTAAAAAAAGGAGATTTGATCATAGTGAAACAAATACCACAGAAGAGACTTGAATGATAAAGACCTCTACCCTAACCAGCCTGGGGCCACCCCATGGGGACATTGTAATTTTTATGGTCATATCATTTACTGATCAGGGGAAGAAGGCAGATTGGACAACTGGTAAGACATCAGGGTTATGGTTGTGTCATACTGGTTTGGACCCAGGACTCATTTTTACCATCTGGCACACCCTATTCCTAGCCAAAATTACAATAGGGTCCAACACAGTACTCAACCCTCCCCAGACAATGCTTAGGGAACCCAGCCCTACTATTGAGTCCAACCACACCACCACTGAGTCCCTCTCAAAGGGTTCCCCTTCCCCATCCAGCCCAGTAGACAGGGACCCACTATTGTCCCTGCTTCAAAAGTCCTATCTGCTCCTTAACAATACCAGGCCCAATTTGACAGCTTCCTGTTGGCTCTGCTATGATACCCAATCACCGTTTTATAAGGGAGTTGCTGTGATGGGCAAATATAACATCACCACTGACCCCCAGCAATGTCGCTGGCAAACTAAGGCCTCCCTTACAATTCAATAGGTAGGGGGTCAGGGCTTACACATAGACCAGGTCCTGTACCAGGTCCACTGTAATTCCACCCAACCCTTTGGGTGTACACCTGGCTACTTCTTGCCCTTAGATGATACCTGGTGAGTATGCTCCTCTGGACTAACCCCATGTGCACATGTCATAGTCCTTAATATGACCCAAGGGTTTTGTATACTGGTCATACTTGTGCTCTGGTTGTTGTATCACCCCCAGGAAGATCTGCAGGACCTAATCGAACCTGCGAACTCCCGTCACTACAGGAGAAAGCCTGTTACAGCCCTCACCCTATCTGTGTTACTAGGGGCTAGCCTAGCAGGACTGGGGGAAGGTGCTGCATCCCTGATTACTCAGAAGCAGCATTACTCCAGCCTCCACCTGTCTATTGATGAAGACTTAGAAAACTCCATTTTGCACCTTTAGGACTCCTTGTCTTCCCTAGCAGAGGTGGTCATGCAGAACAGGAGAGGACTAGACCTCAATTTTCTGAAAGAGAAAGGGCTATGCACTACACTGGGTGAGGAGTGCTGTTTCTATGTGGACCACTCAAAAGTTGTAAAAGAATCAATGGCCAAGGTACAAGAAGGGTTAGCTAAAAGAAAAAAAGACCATGAAGCCAGCCAGAGTTGGACTGAAAGTTAGTACTCCAAGTCCCCATGGTTTACTACTCTGATCTCTTCCCTCATAGGGCCCTTAATACTCTTTTCCCTGGCCATCACCTTGGGGCCCTGTGTCATAGACTGCTCCAATATATGATGGAGCTTTTAGGTACAATCTGACTTATGGTACAGAGAACGCAAGGCTATATAACCGAAAGGGACACAGAGAGGGATACTTATGAGCTAACTGTCCAGAATCTATGATTGGGTTCCATTAGGCACATGAGAAGGGGGAAATGAAGAACCAAAGCACCTCGATTTTAAACAAGCCCCTAATCCCAGCTTGAAACAGGCCTGAGTTTCAAATTCTCAGAACTGATGACATAGGTTCCAGGAACTCAAAAGTACAAAGTCAGAATGTCTGGAGGGCCATCTGGTAGCAACTGATTAACCACAGAATGCCAGAGGTAGCCTATGAAAAGTTTAACCAACAACTGGTCAAACTGCAAAGTAAGATAACACATAAATTCTAGAAAGCCCCTAAAACTTGAGCCAATCAGAACTGTACCCATACTGGAACCCTTAACTGATGTAACCTTGTGTTTTTTGCCTTTAAAAATTGAGCTTGCAAAGGGGCGGGCACCTCCTCTGGCCTCTGCTGCATCAGTGCACTTGACAAGGTTGCTGTCCCAGCTTGTACTGCCTTCAGTAAATCTTGCTTTTGCATTTCAGAGAGTTTGTGTCTCTGGTGGTCTCTTCAGGGGTCTCATAACAAGGGTACAACACTATGTAACAGATAAAGGAGAGCAAAACAAAACAAAGTAAATGGACATACTATTCCCAATGGGGATTATTGTTACTTGTCTCATACTCTTGGTTTTGGTTCAACTCTCTAAAACTTTTGCTAAGGTATAAATCTTATTTTGTAAGACTATTGTGTAAACTTTTTGTACCTCAGGATCTGTAAGCATATTGGGTAATGTTAAAAATCTGTAACACTGAGTTGATAGTTTGTCTATAAATAGGCAATCTTAAAGGAAATGTGGCTTGATGACATTTTAGCTGCTGTCCCCCCATCAGGATGGAGGCAGCCAAATGGCTGACAGCCATCTTTGCTAGGGTTGGAAAGGATGGACTTTGCCATGTGACTTCACTTCCATCTTGATTAAAAGTTACCATATGGCATGAGCCAACCAAGAAAAAGAACAGCTCCTCTTAGTTATGAAGCCCAAACCAGATGATTCCTCCACAATCATGATCAGGAGCCTCCCCTCTACCAACCTCAATCTACAGTCCTTTCTCTTTTTCTCTGGTTTCCCTTTCTCCCTCTTCAGTGACAATCTGCCAACTCAACCCTCCCTGGCACCTACTTTCAGCCTACCAGCAGTTCCTAATCCCCCTGCTGCTCACTTCCACTCCACTACAGAACCTCCTTTGCTTGCCCCTACCCAGCCTAAATTGGCCACAGTTCTCCATTTGGGGAAAATTGCCAGGGTAGGTGGCTTGGTAGGGTGCACACTCCCTACTCATTAAATGAACACTCAAATAGAAAAGAGATTGGGGTCCTACACTGCTAATTCTTCTATCTCTATTAAAGAATTCCAGTATATTACCCAATCTAACAATCTTATCTTCCATTATGTTTATATGATTCTCACCAACAATCTTCTCCCCAAGGAGTGCAAATGTGGGACTATGCTAGTGCACATGCAGACAAAATCCATCAAAGTAGCTCTGCCCACCCACTGGAGCTGAGGTATACCCAACTGGGATCCTGAATTATTGAAAGCACCTCAGGTGCCTGCCCTGAGGAGATTTCTCCCAGAGTCCTGGGGAAGATGCTATGAGTGGTGGGCAATACTAATCTGAGGGATATCAAATGAATATACTTATACAAAACTCTTTAGTCCATTCACTTTATTCTTCTGATACAAAATTCAGAAGTTTTCTCTGGTCCTGCCTGGCCCATGGTCTTGCAGCCACTTATAAAATAATTACCCAGAGGTGTATATTAATTACTAATTATATGGTCTATGGCAGGCTTCTTGCTAGCTAGCTCTTATAACTTAACCCATTTCTATTAATCTATGTTTTGCCATGTGACCATGGCTTACAGGTACTTTCATATTTTGCTTCTTCTGGTTGTGCTGGTACCTCTCTATACTCCACCTTTCTCTTTACTGTCTCTTTCCTTGAATTTCCTGCCTGTATCTAAGCTGCCTTGCCATAGTCCAAAGCACCTGATTTATTGACCAATGGGAACAACATATATCCACAGCATATAGAAAGACATCCCCCAGCATTCAGCTTTAATTCTGTTCTCATACTTCACTCCTCTCTGTCCCTTCTCCTCCTATCCTCTTCTAGTTCTGTCTAAGTTATTTCCATATCATTCTCCTCTTTGTCTTTGTTCATAACTCCACCTTCATTCCTTCCTCTCCTCTTCCTGTGATCCATGTCCCTACATCTAACATCAGCCATACTCTGCTCTGCCACTTTCTGCTTGAGCAGGGTGAGTCTGTTCTTGGTAGCTAGGAAGCCTGTGTCATAGCTTGATGCACCTGGTATGTGAAAGCTCTTTTGTTCTGAGTTAAAATGTTAAAAGGGGAGATCTAGAGATACCATTTGGGCTATGGAATAAAGGGTTAAGCTTAATTTGCACAACAAGCAAATGTTTGTACCTAACATCTGCCTTGTCTGCATGGCCTAGGCAGTGTCTCCATATGGAGACCAGCAGGTGATCTGGAATGCTATTTCTGTCTGCCATTTGTCTTTGGATGTTTGAGATGTAATTCAGATAAAATACACTTTTTATATAATTTGTTGTGCAAATTAAGCTTAACCCTTTCTTCCATAGCCCAAATGGAGATCTCTAGATCTCCCCTTTTAACATTTTAACTCAGAACAAAAGAGCTTTCAACAGAAAGTGCAAGTGAGCAACTTCTGAAAATTGCAAGAATTGACAGAGACAGCAATCTGGGCCTGAAATCCCCATATCACAAGGGATATGGGGACAGTCAATATCCCAGTGCCCCTCTTGATGGCATATCCACATGATTGGAATGGTTACAAATGTTTCTGGGCCAGAGTGTGTCTAAAACACACCTTGAAGAATCTAACTTTAGTATCTAAAATGTTCTTAGCTAAGATATGAGAGTATTGTAACTATAACTATCTAGTGTTCAACCCCATCAAAGACTTGAGAAGGAAGATAATATTACCTGAGTAAACAGAAAGTGCAAGTGAGCAACTTCTGAAAATTGCAAGAATTGACAGAGACAGCTGGCAGCCTGAACAGTCACCTAATGTTTCTCAGCATGGTTGGGGCATCTCTTTTTGGATACAGGCCTAGGATATCTGACAGATAATTTTCAGAAGCAGGAATTTTGAAAGACTGTCTTACCCTGTCTTGGCAAGGTTCAGCAGTCACTTTTTCTTGTGTCCTGCTTGTCTAGAAAGGATGGCATACATACTGTCAGCAGTTGAAACACGGGCAGTTCTTTGCCTAGCAGTCCATTTTGTGCCAAGAAGAAGACAAACTTTCAAATGGAGTGTCTTAGAAACCCAACATTCTCTTGAGAGTAGATCGGTGCTGCCAAGAGCAATCATGCCTCACATCAGTAGAATTTTAAGTTATCAAAACATTTAAATGTCATATTCTCTATACCTAGAAAGTGTTTGAAGACTTCCTATCCATCTGATATGTTTCTATAAATCTGGAAAACCTAACTAACATGACTATAGGTATGACACTCATGGGTGACTATTAATCTGTAAGTCTTATCTACCTAAATAACCTAAAGACTAAGGATTCACGTTAACAGGGTAAGCAATCTGTAAGGACAATGACCTCAAAACTGTGACAATATACAAAATATCTTAAATGGAGGTAGAAATGTATAGTGCAATATCTTAAATATGTATCAATATACAAAAAATTATAAACAGATGTAGGACATTCATACAGTATGACAAATATAGTTTTACACTTGCATCAATGTACAAAATATTTCAAATGGGAGTAGGAACCTGTGTACAATATGACAGTTATAGTTTTGAATTTGTATCAATATACAAATTATCTTAAATAGTAATATAAATAGTTTACATTTGTATCAATATACAAGAATTCATATCAGTGAAATTTATCTAGGGCTGATAGTTTACTAAATTAGTTTATTAGTAGATACAATAATATATCTTAATATCCTATACCTATCTATTCCCATTTTTTTTCCAAAAAGAATCCTGAGTCTAACTTTTATTGTTCCCTCTCCCAAACCTATAACAACTTAACCATAACACTAAGAAAATGAAAACTTTTAGCATAGGGGCATCATTTTCTTAAAATTGCTTGCTGCTGTCTAAGGGGCAATGATATCTCTGTGGGATTTGTAAAAAAGCCAATTGGTTAAGTTTCAATAGGACTAGCTGTAACATTTGTAGCCAGTCTCAGAGTAATGGGTAAGGTTATCTGAGGTTCTGGCTAGAAGTGTAATATGCTGGACCATCTCATCTTGGAACTGTCCTGAAAAGTTTGTACTCCAAATCTGATCATTGAGTAGTGTTTTTTGGTTCAATGGCATCATTGTGGACCAGACAGAGTTGAGGTTTTGGGGCCCCATCTTCCTTCTGGAGACTTCAGGGATTGCTATTGGAAAGATCTATTTTTCACTGTGGAAAACTTGAACATTATTATTCAAGTTTTTGATATTATTAATATCAAAACATAAAGTTTGAATCTTAAGATGACATGACATGTGAGGAAGAATACCAAGGAACCAAGAATAAGCATGGAGAGAAATAAAATTTTGACAACAGTGGTCCCTAGATTATTAATTTTCTTCTGTCTCACACCAGTTGACTCTTCTGATATGAGATAGAATCTCCTTAGTTTTTTCTTTTTAGCAATATGCTTGGGTTTAGAGATGGAGAGAGCCACTTTCCAACTCCAAAGGCAGCTTGATTTATAACTTAATTGGGACCATAACTATTCTAGAGTTAAAGAGATATTGATGTTAGGCAGTGAGATATTACCCTGTAGAGTATATTGGTACCAATAGGTCCTTCCCTTCTGTTGTAGATGTCTAGGTGTCCAAGGCCTTATAATTTCTTGAAGATAGGTATTTCTATTATCCTATAAAGACCAAAAATAGAACCCTGCCCCAACCTTTGTTTGTTGAGTTTTCCTTACAACTTGTAGAGATGTCACATCAGTGGATGAGCTGTCACTTCTCCTCATCAAGGGGTTCCTTCTATACGAATTGAATTTTATTAATTTTGTTGAAATTTTATTAATTAAAATCCATAGCTTTTCTTCTCCTGCAGAAACAAAAGCAAAACCTCTTCTCTAATGTAACATATCCTGGTTTCCATTCTGAGGTCAACACATCTTTGAAGTAAACCAGTTGGTTTTGCTCAGGAGTTTTTTCTGTTGTCCAATGTTTCTCTGCAGCTGTTGTCCCTTTCTCATCAGTATTAAGAAAATTCAAGGTTAACAAAGCATTATGTAATCTATTTCTAAGGATCACTGTTACCTGTTTCTGCTTATTTAGCATATCCTTTAAAGTTTGATTAGATCTTTCTATGACTGCTTGGCCTGTAGGATTGTATGGTGTACTTGTAATATGTTTGATATAGTAATAAGCAAAAAAAAAAAGCAAAACAAAACAAAACAAAAAAAAAACCCTCATTTTATTTAAGACATATGCTGGAGAATTGTCAGTCTTAATTTGTACAGGTATTCCCATGATGGCCATAACTTCCTCCACAGTGACTGGAAATGACTGGACCATGTTCAATTTGGAGGCCTGCAAGAGGCCCCCTGAGATGTTTCCCAAAGGTAAAGAATCTCATATGTCTCTTGTTGATCTGCATTCATTGGTTCAATGTCGTCTTTTGCCACATCTTCTGCATAATCCAGAAGGTTGGGGTCTCCTGTTTGGGTTATTGCTAGAAGAAGCATTCCTTCTAGGAGTGCCCCATGTACAATTCCTTCTTATATGATCTGGTTTACTGCAGTTAAAATATTTGGTACTTTGATGTCTCCTTCCACCTTTGGAAACTGCCTCTCCTATCAAAGCCTCATCACAATAGTTAAGGGATTCAATATTGTTTGTTTGTTGGATCCATTCTTCTGTGGGTGCTGATCTAATCTTTAAAGGTGAAAGTATCCTTTTGCATTCTATATTAGCATTATCAAAAGCCAAAGGTTAAATTAATACTTGTCTTAATTCTTGATCTGATATTGCCTTGTTTATAACCTTGGTCAGTCCTTGTAAAAAAATCAGTAAATGATTCTTTTGACCCCTGGAAGACCTTTTTATATAGGTCAGTTGGTTTTTGTGGTTCTAGAATTTTCCCCCCAGCATTTAAGGCTGCTGTATAGCATATGGATAAAATATGCTCATCAAAGGTAGATTGTGCATCCATATCAGTGAAGCAGCCCTCACCAAGAATTTGACCTTAGGAGAGCTCAAAATGTCTCAGTTTACTTTGCTGCTCAAGGGCCTCAGCTTCTTCTCTCAACCAGCTTTTCTATTATAACTGCTGGATATATTCTAAAACAATTGTTATTAACTGATTCCAATCATTAGGCATGATCCTGTTTCTAGAAGACCATGTATTTAACATCTCTTTCACATATGTTGAGTGTATACCAGAGGTAACTACAGCTGCCTTGATATTCTTTTAAATCTCTCATATGAATAGGCTGCCAGATAAATTCTACATATCTTACAGGATGTTTATCATTTGCTGGCAATTCACAAAGGGTGACAGGGTAAATCATATCATAAGCACCACCTGTTGTTACCTTTGGTAAGTCATCTCTAACTCTGTAAGGTACTGGTGATGTTACAGTTTCTATAGCCTTGACCTTCTGCTTGTTACTATCCTTATTCTCAGTTCTAGCAGACTCCTCCAAAGCCTAAAATCGATTAATCACAGCTTTTTCTAGAGTTTGTACCTCCTGTACTGTAAATGATTCAAGTAACTTCATGGAATCACACAATTTTTTTGTGTGTGCATCAGAAACATATGATTAGAAAGACTTTATTCTATCAATTAATGATGATCATTTCTCCTTAGAAATTATCTGTATGGCATTAAGATTGCTCTGAATATTTACTGTTCTATCCATTAGGTATTCACATTTATTTTCAATAGAATTAAATCTAGTTGTCCAGTTATTATTAGAGGACTGAAGTTTTGTGGTAAATTGTCAGATTCCAAAGAAAGAATCATTTTGTTTAAGTTCTCATTACCACTTTGCAAAGTCTACATCAGTCATATTAATGTCTCATTTTTGGTGCTGTTATTAAACCAGTGATATGAATTACTATACTAACTGCCAATATGGTAAAAATTATATATGTCCCAGGAAGATCATATATCTCTTGTAAAATTTCATCCATAGTATAAACAAAGAAGTTTTTAAATTCCTGAACATTAATATTATCTGCCACGGTGTACAAGAGACTTAAAATTTGTAAGGAAAATTTTTATGTATTTATTAATTAATTTATTTATTTATCAGTTTAAGGTATAAAGTTATCAGATAATTTACCTTAGATAAGATCCTTGAAGGATTGTCCTAAGTGTTTGGCTGTTCCAGATGTAATTAACCAAGTTGGGTGAATTTTGGGTGTGGTAGCAATGTTCAGCCAGCAGGTGTCCCAAGTGTAGCTCTAAAGCAGGTCTGACTGCTGACTCAGCTCCTGAATGAGATTCTGTGAATCAAATACTTATGCTAAGTAATCCCCACCCATGAATAATGGGCAGAGAAAACAGGATCACAACAAATGAGATAATACATCAAACAGTTGGAAGCTTTGCCTGGGACATCTGCAGACAGCTCTGAGGCTGGAGGTGCTGCAGGTCTGGCTGTGCACATGTGCATGCCAAGGCAGTTTCCCACAAGATGTCAGTGGTGGCTGCTGGCTGTGGGTATTTCAAAAGATGTAGTTGGCAGCAGCCACACAGAATTGTTTTAAAAGTAAAGGAACAATCCCTGCAATGCTGCCTGGCTCACATGCCAGTACACATCTGTGTGGGTGGGTGGGTGGGCAGGTGGACAACATATCTGGTGCTCGGCCTAGATCATCAACACACAATCAGCCAGCGCTGGTCCTGGAAGTGCCTAAGGTGTTGGTTCAGTGCAGCTTTCAAGTGTGCATGAGTAGCCACAGTGGGTCTATCCATGAGTCATACAGACTCCAGTGGGTGGCTTTGTGAAAGGTCACTCAGCCACACATGCAGCTAGCCCCAGACCACAGAACACAAGTGTGAGTTAGATGGTGCCACAGGTCTGTGTCTGGCAGAGCAGAAATTACTGGCCTCTGTGGGAAGGATTTGAGCTGCAGCTAGCAGGAAGGGGTTATAAGATTCTCTGCATAGATAAGGGCCATGGGGATGGCCCACCTACATGGGTGCCAAGTAAAGTGAGAAATCCACAGGAGTCTGCTTGAGGAGTATTATAGAATTTAATAGGATATAAATTGAGGAAATATGCTCACAAATGCTGAACCAAGTAAACAGCTGAAGTCATCCTCTGCTCTAACTAGGAATAAATCCACCTGGCAGCCCGCTCTCAGCCCGCTCATACTAGGAGGCAGGAATCAGGGAGAAGAGGCATTGCGATCCCTCTCCCTTTCCTTTTAAGAGGTCACATACATCGGCAAGAACCACTACCTCTTTCAGGCCAAATAGACCAAGGTCATGGGTGGAGCAAATACCACTACAACCAGCTTTCCAGGTGGATCCCAGGGTATGGGACACCCAAAACCTTTCAATGGCCAAACATCACCCCTCTCTCATCATTCAACTACAAAGCCCCACTAAATATATCACTCAGGCTCAATACCCACTGTCTCTCCAAAGCCTCATGGAATTTAAGCCCCTCATTACTGACCTTTTAAGAAAAAAATCTTCTACACCTCACATCTTTCCCTTTAACACTCTCATATCCATGGTTAAAATCCTAAAAGAACCTACCCCTTGGTTCAGGATCTCTAACTTATCAATTCAGTAGTAGTTGCCCTTCACCCCATAGTACCCAACCCCTATACTCTCCTCTTCAACATCACTCCAGGGACCTCTTATTTCTCTGTCCTAGACTTCAAGGATGTCTTCAAGGAAATCCAGTCACAAAATAGCTTTGCTTTTACTGGACCAACTCAGACACCCACCTCTCTACTCAATTCACTTGACCATCTTGCTCTAGGGGTTCCAGGACAGCTCAGATCTATTTGGCCAGGCTCTAGCCTCTGATTTATTCTCTTTGCCTCTTCTTAAACCCAAGCTTATACACTATATACATGATCTTCTTCTTTATAGCCCATCCCTACAAATTAGCCAGGCTGACACCTCTACTTTATTAAACTTTCTGTCCAGCCAGGGATATAGGGTTTTATCTTCTAAGATACCTCCCCAGGTAACTTATCTGGGACTAAATATTACTTCAACCCACAAAGCCATTATCCTAGATAAAAAGAGTCTCTTTCAATCCCTACCATCAAGATCAAAATTATATCCTTCCTAGGGATGGCTGGTTTGGTGGTTTGAAAGAAAATGATCCCCAAAGGGAGTGGCAGTATTAGGAGATGTGGCTTTGTTGGAGTTGGTGTGGCCTGTTGAAGAAAGTGTGTCACTATAAAGGTAGACTTTGAGATCTCATATATGTTCAAGCCACACCCAGTGAGGTAATTCACTTCCTTTTGCCTGTTGATCAATATATAGGACTCTCAGCTCTAGCATCATGTCTGCCTGCATGCCACCATGTTTCACCATGATAATGGACTAAAACTCTGGAATTGTAAACCACTCCATTAAAATGTTTTCCTTTATAAGAGTTGTAATGGTCATGTGTCTCTTCACAGCAATAGAAACCTTTAAGTAAGACAGAAGTTGGTACCAGGGACTGGGATATTGCTGCGATAGGCCTGACCATGTTTTTGTTTGAAGGAATATGGACCTTGGGACTGTGGATTAGAAAAGTAGTAAAACACTTTAAGTGCTGCTTAATGGGCAATACTAGTAGAAGCATGGAAGACAGTGGTGTTGAGTGTGATTTGAACTGGGGGTATGTGGCTCAAGGGGTTTCAGAGGAGAAGAATATTAATATGTGTCCTAGGAATCATTCTTGTGATATTTTGGTGAAGAATGTGGCTGCTTTTTTCCTTTGTCTGAAGAATCTGCCTGAGGCTAAAGTGAGGAGATTTGGATTAATTATGTTGGCAGAGAAAAATCTCATAACAGCCTAATATAGACTCTGTCATGTGGCTATTAGTGGTACCTCTAATAAAGATTTATAATGAAAAGGAGCAAGCTAAGCAAGGAAAAATACAAGATGTAGAACAAATACAAGATGTAGAACAAAAGGAGCACCTGGAAGTGAAATGGAGTTAAGTCTTGTGTTCAAGGATGTAAACAAATTAAGAAATGGAATAAAAGAAGTGGTGACCTCAGGGTAAGACTCGACACATCTAAGTTTCCAAGTTATGAAAAGGAATTGAAAAAACTTAGAACCAGGTGTGGTGATGCATTCCTTTAATCCAAGTGGATCAAAGACCTCAACATAAATCCAGTTACACTGAACTTGATAGAAGAGAAAGTAGGAAGTAGTCTTGAATGCATTGGCACAGGAGACCACTTCTAAATATAACACCAGTATAGCACAGACACTGAGAGCAACAATTAATAAATGGGACCTCCTGAAACTAAGAAGCTTTGGTAGAGCAAAGGACACAGTCAATAAGACAAAATGACCGCCTACAGAATGGGAAAAGATCTTCACCAACCCCACATTTAACAAAGGGTTGATCTCCAAAATATATAAAGAGCTCAAGAAACTAGACATCAAAATACTGAACAATCCAATTAAAAAATGGGCTACAGAGCTAAACAGAGAATTCTCAATGAAAGAATCTCAAATTGCTGAAAGACTTTTAAGGAATTGCTCAACATCCTTAGTCATCAGGGAAATGCAAATCAAAATGACTCTGACATACCATTTTACATGTGTCAGAATGGCTAAGATCAAAAACACTGAAGACAGCTTACGTTGGAGAGGATATGGAGCAAGGGGAACACTCCAACACTGTTGGTGGGAGTGCATATTTGTACAGCCACTTTGGAAATCAGTATGGTCATTTTTCAGAAAATTGGGAATCAATCTTCCTCAAGACCCAGCTATACCACTCTTGGGCATATACCCAAGGAATGCTCAATTATACCACAAAGATACATGCTTAACTATGTTCACAGCAGCATTATTCATAATAGTCAGAACCTGATATCTCTTTCCTTGCTCTCCTGAAGACAAATTTCTAAACTGTCTTATTAAATAAGAAACACAGAGCCAAATACAGAGGTAATAGCCAAAGAGATCAGAGAACTAGTGAAGAACCTTATCATAACACCTCATCACCATCTCGCTTCCCCAGAGAAAGCTTCTTCCTGTGTAACCTGTGTTTTTATTGCCTTTCTGTTCTACTGTCTTATTTATTCTAAGCCCAGCCATATGACTTCCTCATCACTGCCTGTCTATACAGACCTTCAGGTCTCTATGGTTGGTACTGGGATTAAAGGCTCATGTCACCATGTTTGGCTGTGTCCTTGACCACACAGAGACTCTGCCTGCCTTGTGATCGGATTAAGGGCATGGGTTACCACTGCCTACTTCTGTTTCTGGCTTGCTGACCGCTGATCTCCAGGCAACTTTATTTATTAACATACAAATAAAATCACATTTCAGCACAATTAAAATATCACCACATTTTCCCCTTTTATTCTAATGAAAAGAAAAAAGTTATAACTAATATATGAAAAACTATATACAATAAGTACAATAATTATATACAATATATACAAGCAATAAATACCTCAACAATGTCTAATCCATTTGCATTTGACAAACTCAGAGAAAATATTCCATTATCTATCCTATTTTGGTAAGTCCAAAATGTACCTGATTCACTTTTTATCCTAAATTGTATTACTAACAGAGAACTATCTTATAATGTCTTTCAAATTTATATGCTTTACACCTCTTTAGTTCATTTCTTTAATGAAATTCTTAACAAGGAAAACTATAACTATAACTATGTAATCTTCAACTATGACTATACACTTATACTTAACTATGACTGTATCTAATTGTCAACTAACTATAACCCTAACTATCTATTCTTCAACTCCCTCAGAGACCCAAGAAGAAAATAATATTACCTAAAAAAACAGGAAATGCAAACAACTAACTTCCAAAAAAAAAAATGTGAGTTGACAGAAACAGCCATCTGGATGGACAGTCACCTGAAGTTTCTTCACAACATTGGGGCATCATCTTCAGCCTATAGGCTTAGCACATCTGACAGATTCATTTGTGAAGTAGGATGTACACAAGGCCTACAGTTCAACCTCACATTCAGCGTGAGTAGTCCATGTACAAAATAAACCTGAATTCCACTAGTGTCCTGTCATGACTCAGGATTTTAAATTCTGGAAATTGTTGATGTTTTTGAAATTCAGCTGCCCATTCTTCTTGGCTTGTGGGTGGCTTCATCTCTTTTATTAAATGCCAGTCTACCATTGAGAAGTTAGACTCCATCAGCCTAGTAACTCTTTCAAGAATAACTGTTTCAGCTACTGTTCCACTGAACACCAGAAACCATAGGTCCACTGCCTGTTCAGCTGCCTTTGAAAAAAGTGGCACTGTATTTTTTCCTGATTGCAAAGGACACCAGCGATGGTGCCATATTGTCCTGGCCTCAGAGGATGCCTGTAGCTAAAGCCAAAACCACACTTGTCTTGGCAAGAATCAGTAGTCCTTTGTTTTGTGTCCTATCTGTCCATTTTGTCCTGTTTGTCAGCAGTCAATGTGAGAACATTTTGTTGTCCAGTGGCTAACTTTTGCCACAATGAAAGTTAACTCCATATGCTCCATATGCAGTTTCTTCAATGCCCATATATTTTCTGAAGTAGATTGGTGCTTCCAGGAGCTGATATGTCTCACAGTCATAAAAACAAAACAAAAATATCTAAGATATTAAAACATTTTAAATGCCATATTCTGTAGATCTCTGAAAGGTTTGAATATGACCTATCTATCTAAAATATCTCTGCTTGACCTTGAAAACTTACCTAACATGACTACAAGTTCGATTGTAATGTATAACTACTAACTTTCATCACTTTATATCCTAATAGTTGGTAATAATAACATTCAAGGATTAGCAAATTGCATTACATTGTTAAATGAACTAAGTACAATATCCTGAACAAGATTAGAAATATATACGTAGCATTTTTTAACAATATCAATCTCAATATATATAATTTGGGTACAATATATAAAAATCCAATCCAATGTAAAGTACTTAAAACTAGTAATTGTCTTTTAAAAGTAGATTCAATAATCTACCTTTTATCTATATCATATCTATATCTTCCCTTTACTTTTCAGAGTAGATTCAATAATCTACCCTCTATTCTATCATTTCTATATATCTTTTTTTTCAAACAAGTACCTTAAATCTAATCTCCTTTGCTTAGCCCTTTTCTTAACCATTAACAACAACTTGTAACCAACCCTCCTAAACAATGAAAATTACCCCAGACTCAAAACCCATAGAAAGACCAAAAAACGACCTGCCCCACACCACTTCTTTGGTGATATGGGCATCATGTTCTTAAAATTGCTTCCTGCTGGTTGTGGGCAAAGGCATCTTTATTCTGAAAAGAAAATTTTGGAGTTGTCAAGTTCTAGGAAAGGTAGCTATATCATTTGTTGTCCAGTCTCTACATAATGCCAAACTTCAGGGCTTATCTCAAGTCCTTGTTCAATTAGTTTGTGAAACTGGATCATCTCAGCTAGTCATCTCAAAATTGCTCTGAGCAGTTTGTAGTCCAAAGCTGATCTGTAGGTGACATTTGTCAGCTTAGTGGTATTGTCTATGTGGTATTGTTGTTGTAGGGCACTATCATCTTTCTGGAGACTTCAAATTCTATGTTAGGCCTGGTCATCATTTCCTGCAGAAAACAGATAGAGACTCGAACACAAAAATGTGTATAGGCAGTTAAATGAAGCCTATTTTTCTAGAATTAGTTAGTACTCTATATGACCATTAACATTATAAAGGTTTAAAATATATATATTAATTTTATATATTTTGATATAAAATTTATACCTTAAGAAAAATTTAAAGAATCAAAGTAGAATCAAAGAATTGAGATTAATAGCAATAGAATAGTCCCTTAATTTCTTTTTTTTGTTGTTGTTGTTTTCTCTTATCCCATATCAGAAGATGGCTCTTTCTTCTGGCATGATACAGAGATTTTACATTTTTCTTTTAACAACATGTTTGGCTTTAAAGAAGGAGAGAGCCATTCTCCAACTCCAAAGCCACATTTAATTTTTAATTGAACTGGGACTACAAGTAGACCATTTGTGTAAGTGTCTGTAGAGAAGAGCAGAAATAAACATTTAGGAAGACTTACGAAATTTTACAGATGATATACCAATAGGCCAATTTACTCATTTTCTTGGGACATGTCCTTTTTCTTCAGATGTCTTATTTGTCCAGTGTTACTGAGATTCTTTAACCTTCATTTTCCTAAAAGACAAAAAAGAAAAACCTTTCCCAAAGACTAACTTTGAGGGGGGGTTCCCTTTTGGTGAATTATATCTGATTAAATGAAAAGCATTTGTTAGTGGTATAAATTAGTTTAAACTGGATAGTCATGCTGGTTGATGAACTATTACCTCTTCCAATTAAGAGGTCTCTCTCCTTCAAATCAAACCTTTGTCAATTTTGATGGTATCCACTGCTTGCCTTCTCCTGTAGAAACAAAAGCAAAACCTCATCCTCAATGTAACACATATCTTGGTTTCCATTCTGAGGTCAGCACATCCTTAAAGTATATAGGCTGATTTAATTCTGTAGTTTTTTTTCTGTTATCCAATGCCTCTCTGTAGCTGTTGTTCCTTTCTTATTAGCACTGAGAAAATTTAAAGTTAATAGAGCATTATGTAATCTATTTCTGGGAGGCGGGGTTGTTACCCCTTTTTGTTTATTTAGCATATCCTTTAGAGTTTTGTTTGATCTTTCTATAACTGCTTGGCCTGTAGGATTATGTGGTATACCTGTAATATGCTTTATATTGTAATAAGCAAAAAACTGTTTCATTTTATGAGAGCCATATGCTGGAGCATTGTCAGTTTTAATTTGTGCAGGTATACCCATGATGGCCATAACTTCTAGCAAATGCATGATTACAGATTCAGCTTTTTCAGAACTCAAAGCAGTTGCCCATTGAAATCCTCAATAACTATCAATGGTATGGTATACATATTTCAGTTTTCCAAATTCTGCAAAGTGAAACAAATCCATCTGCCAGATTTCATTCCTCTGAGTACCCTTTGGGTTACATTCTGCTGGTAATGGAGTCTGATTATAAAAGGAACAAGTAGGACATTTCCTTACAATTTCCTGGGCTTGTTGCCAGGTTATGGAAAAATCGCTTTTTAAACCTTTACTAGTGACATGATGTTTTTTATGAAATTCTGAGGTCTCCAGCACATTTCCTATCAGTAATTTATCAATCTCATCATTGCCTTGTGCTAGAGGGTCTGGCAGGTGCATATGGGATCAAATGTGAGTTATACATAAGGTATGCTTTCTATTCCTGATTATATCTTGTAACTGAATAAATAGTGAAGCTAATACTGACTCATCAGAGATAATTCTGCAGTCTCAATATGTAATACCACTCTTTCAGCATACTGAGAGTCAGTAACTATATTGAAAGGTTCTGAAAAATCCATTAATACCAACAGAATAGTATATAATTCTGATTTTTGAACTGAATTTTAAGGACTTTGAACCACTTTACTTAAATTTTCTCATTTGTAACCTGCCTTTCCTTGTTTGTTTGCTCTTTATAAGTTTAATTCTATTGCTTTTGGGATATTTGATATTAATCTCTCCCAAAAGATTACTACAAGCTCTTTACCAAGGTTCACTTTATGCCCATAATTTTTCAATGTCCTCCTTACTAATGGTATGACAATTTCTGCTGGGTCTATTCCTGCTAATTGATAAAGTGTCAATTTTCCTTTTAAAATCAAGTCAGAGATCTTTTCCACATGAGTTTTCAATTTTTTACTATGTTTATTTGGTAGAAATATCCATTCCAATATAATATCTTCCCTCAGCATTAAAATTCCTGTAGAAGAATGCTAGAGAGTAAAATAATCAAAATGCAATCTAGCTTTGGCTTGACATGATCCATGTGTCCTTCCTATACCTTCTTTTCTACCAAGGCCAATTCTTTCTCAGCTTCAGGTGATAATTATCTTGGACTATTTAAGTCCTTATCACCTTCTAATGTTTTGAACAGATTACTGAATTCATCATTTTTTGCCCCATCAATAGTTTGTAGGTGGGAAATGTCTCCGAATAATCTTTGAAAGTCATTAAGAGTCAGTAATCAATCTCTCCTAATTTGCATCTTTTGGGGTTTAATTTTTGTAGACCTGTTTTATATACTAAATAATTAATAGAATCTCCTCTTTGTATCTTTTCAGGAGCAATTTGTAATCCCCAACAAAGCAAAATTGTCTTTACTTCTTCAAACATTCTTTCTAAAGTATCTGCATTTGAGTCAGCTAATAAAAATATCATCCATATAATGACAAATTATATGTTTAGGAAATTGTTTATGTATCACTTCCAATGGCTGTTGTACAAAATATTGACACAAGGTTGGGCTATTCAACATTCTCTGTGGGAGGACCCTCTGTTGATATCTCTTAACTGGTTGAGAATTATTATAAGTAGGCACCATGAAGGCAAATTTTTCTCTGTCGTTTTCTTGTAAGGGTATTGAAAAAAAGTCTTTTAAATCAATAACTATAAGAGGTCTTTTGGTAACAGAGTAGGCAAAGGAATTCCAGATTGTAGAGCTCATTGGCTGAATAACTTTGTTAATTGCTCTTAGGGCAGTTACCATTCTCCATTTACTAGATTTCTTTTAAATAACAAATACAGGAGAATTCCAAGGGCTGGTTGATTCTTCAATATGCTGAGCATTTAACTGTTCTTCTACCAGCTCTTCTAAAGCCTGGAGTTTCTCTGTTGTTAAAGGCCATTGCTGAACCCATACAGGCTTATCTGTTAACCATTTTAAAAGTAGAGCTTTTGGTGTCTTTGAAAGATCATCAGTTGTTGTGTCCTGTTCTTGTACAATCTGGATGGCTGGTGACCACTCATTAGAATAATACCTTCTAATATTTCTCTTAGAAACATGCGTTAGTTTATGATTTGTTTCTCAGGTTGGAAGAATGTTAATCTGAATATTCCATTGCTGTAATAGATCACAGCCCCATAAATTCATAGCTATATTAGCCACATATGGCTTTAATTTTCCTCTCTGTCCTTCTGGATTTATACATTCAAGCCATCTTGTACTCTGTTTCACATGAGATAATGTTCCAATCCATAACAGCTGAACATTTACCTCCTGAAGAGGCCAAGTTGAATGCCAAAATTCTGGTGCAATTATTGTTATGTCTGCACCTGTGTCTACTAAACCATGCAACAAAACATCAATTATTCGTATTTTTAATTTTGATCTTTGTTTATTTATAGAACTTTGCCAAAATTTTGCTTTATGGCTTCTCTTGATTTTTCTATTCTCTCTGCCTCAGCTGCTCTATCACCCCGAGCAACCTGGTTTATTCCAATAGACATTTGGTTATTTAATTGCTCTGAGTAGTGGTTTCTTCTATGTTGGCAGAAAAGATCTGAACTGGATTTGCTGTGGGGGCCTGCATGAGGCCCCTCTTGGAGTTTCCAGAGGACAAAGGCTAAGGATTACCTTGTCTGTTGCTTGTTGATCTACATTCATTGGTCAAATGCTTACCCTTACCACATCTTCTGCATACTCCAGAAGGGAGGAGCATTCTGTTGCTGTTTCTGGAATAAACATTCTTTCTAGAGATACCGTGTTTACATTCTCTTCTCAAATGACCTTGCTTTCCACACCCAAAGCATCTGACATTCCTCAAACCTTTTGAAATTGCTTCTCCTATTGATGTATCATCATAGTCATGATAATCAACATTGTGTCCCTGATCCAATTCTCCAAGGGTGCAGATCTTGCCTTTAATGGCCTGATTTTTCTTTTGCATGCTATATTCACGTTCTCAAAAGCCAAAGATTCAATAATTATCTGTCTAACTTCTGAATTCAGGACCATTCAATTTACTTACTGCTGAAGACAACCTTGTAAGAAATCCATGAAGGATTCTTTCAGGCCCCATATAACTTTCGTGAATGACTCAATTTTCTTTCCTGCTTCCTCAATTCTGTCCCATGAATTCATGGCTGCCATGTGGCATAGAATTAAGGTTTGTTTATAATATGAACATTGTCTTTGTATTTCAATGTATTGGCCTTCTCCAAGAAGCTGATCCTGGGAAATTTCCACACCTCCAGCTCTCCATTGACTTTCTATGGTCTTAGCCTCATCTCTATACTACATATGCCACTGCAGTTGTGCTCCAGGTTCCACAGTTCATGGGCTTCCACTAGTGTGGCCAGTCATCTCTGCACATCCTCCCATCATGATCTCGATGTCCCTCTCCTGCAGAATCCCTCCTCTCTCTCATCAATTGGATTCCCGGAGCTCAGCCTGGTGCCTGGCCATGGATCTCTACATCTGCCTCCATCAGCCACTGGACAAAGGCTCTATGATGACAGTTAAGTTATTCGCTAGACCAGACACCAGAGTAGGCCAGTTCAGGCACCCTCGGGACCAGTGCCAGCAGGTCAAGGTGGGGGTCAACCTTGTGAATTTCTGACAGCCTCCTCAGTGCCCTGCCTCTTCCTATTCCCATGATGTCCTCATCTATCATGGTATCTCCTTCCTTGCCCTCCCACTCTGTCCCTGTTCCAGCTCAACCCTCCCATTTCCCTATGTTCTCATCCCCCACACCTCACCCTCCACCACCACCCCACACCCAGTCTGCTCATGTAGGTCTCATCCACTTCTCCTTTGCTGGGTCGTCCATGTGTCCTTCCTAGGGTATTTCCCTGTTAACTAGCCACTCTGGAGCTGTGGGTTGCAGTCTGGCCATCCCTTCCCTCACATGTAGTATACACTTATGTGTGAGTACATACTATGTTTGTTCTTCTTTCTTCAGAGACTTAAAGTTTTTATCATGCAGGTCTTTGCCTACCATACTACCATATCATCTGCAAATAGTGAAAGTTTGACTTCTTCCTTTCCAATTTGTATCTCCTTGATCTTCTCTTGTTGTCTTATATGTATACTACCATATCATCTGCAAATAGTGAAAGTTTGACTTCTTCTTTTCCAATTTGTATCCCCTTGATCTTCTCTTATTGTCTTATTGCTCTAGCTAGAACTTCAAGTACTATGTTGAATAAGTATAGGGAGAGTGGACAGCCTTGTCTTGTTCCTGATTTTAGTGGAATCACTTTGAGTTTCTCTCCATTTAACTTGATGTTGGCTGTTGGCTTGCTGTAAATTGCCTTTATTGTGTTTAGGTATGTTCCTTGTATTCCTGATCTCTTCTAGAACCTTTATCATGAAGGGGTGTTGGATTTTGTCAAGGGCTTTTACAGCATCCAGTGAAATGAGCATGTGGTTTTTTTCTTTGAGTTTGTTTATATGGTGTATTACATTGACTGATTTTTGTATGTTGAACCATTCTTGCATCCCTGGGATGAAGCCTACTTGGTCATGGTGGACAATTTTTTTGATGTGTTCCTGGATTCGGTTAGCCAATATTTTATTAAATATTTTGCATCAGTGTTCATGAGGGAGAATGGTCTGTAATTCTCTTTCTTTGCTGCATCTTTGTGTGGTTTGGGTATCAGGGTGACTGTAGCCTCATAAAAGAATTCGGTAATGTTCCTTTTGTTTCTATTGTGTGGAACAATTTGAAGAGTATTGGTATCAGCTCTTCTTTGAAAATCTGGTAGAATTCTGTGCTGAAACCATCTGGTCATGGCCTTTTTTGGTTCAGAGGCTTTTAATGACTGTTTTTATTTCCTTAGGGGTTATTGGTCTATTTAAATGGTTTATCTGGTCTTGATTTAATTTTGGTGTCTGGTACTTATCCAGAAAATCATCTGTTTCTTTCAGACTTTCCAATTTTGTGGAGTAGAGGTTTTTGAAGCATGACCTGATGATTATCTGGATTTCCTCATTGTCCATTGTTATGTCTCCCTTTTCATTTCTGATTTTGTTAATTTGGATGCTCTCTCTCTCTCTGCTTTTTGGGTAATTCAGATAAGGGTTTGTCTATCTTGTTGATTTTTTTCAAAGAACCAACTCTTTGTTTCATTGATTCTTTATATTGTTCTCTTAGTTAGTATTTTATTGATTTCAGCCCTCAATTTGATTATTTCCTGGCATCTATTCCTCCCAGGTGAGTTTGCTTCTTCTTGGTCTAGAGCTTTCAGGAGTGCTGTTAAGTCACTGGTGTGAGATTTCGCCATCTTCTTTATGTGGGCATTTAGTGCTGTGAATTTTCCTCTGAGCACTGTTTTCATGGTGTCCCATAATTTTGGGTGTGTTCTATTTTCATTTACATTGAATTTTAGGAAATCCTTAATTTCTCTCTTTATTTCTTTCTTGAACCATTGGTGATTCAATTGGGCATTATTCAGTTTCCATGAGATTGTAGGTTTTCTGTAATTTTTGTTGTTGTTAAAATCTAACTTTAATCCATGGTGGTCCAATAAAATATAGAAGGTTAATACATTTTTTTTATCTGTTGAGATTTGCTTTGTGACCAAGCATGTGGTCAGTTTTAGAGAAGATTCCATGGGGTGCTGAAAAGAAGGTATATTCTTTTGTGTTAGGGTGGAATCTTCTGTAGATATCTATTAAGTCCATTTGAGTCATAACTTCTGTTAGGTCTCTTATTTCTTTATTACGTTTCTGTCTGGCAGACCTGTCCATTGGTGAGTGTGATGTGTTGAAATCTCCCACTCCTAGTATATAGGTTTTGATATGCAATATAAGCTTTAGTAATGTTTCATTTACAAATGTGTATGCCCTTTTATTGGTATCATAAATGTTTAGAATTAAGACTTCATCTTGGTGGATCTTCCTGTGATAAATATGTAATGTCCTTCCTGGTTTCCTTCGATTCATTTTAGTTTGAAGTCTATTTTATTAGATATTAGGAAAGCTACACCAGCTTGCTTCTTAAGTCCATTTGATTGGAAAGTCTTTTCCCAGCCTTTTATTCTGAGGTAGTGTGACTTTGTTGGTGTTAGCATTTTCTTTGACTGATGAATCTATTTCCTCAATGGTATCTTCAATGCCAGATATTCTCTCTTCCATCTCTTGCATTCTGTTGATTGTGCTTCCATCTGTAGTTCCTGTCCATTTACTCAGATTTTCCATTTCCATCATTCCCTCAGTTTGTGTGTTTTTTATTGCCTCTATTTCATTTTTCAAATCTTGAACTGTTTCCTTCACCTGTTTAATTGCTTTTTCTTGGCTTTTTAAAAGGGATTTATTGATTTCTTTCAATTTTTCATTTGTCTTTTCCTAGATTTCTTTTAGGGAATTTTTCATTTCCTCTTTAGAAGTCTCTATCATCTTCTTATAGTCATTTTTATGGTTGATTACTTCTCCTTTTTCTGTGTTGGGATATTCAGGTCTTGCTGGTGTAGAATGACTAGGTTCTTTGTGTGCCATGTTGGTCTTTATGTTGTTGACTGTATTTTTGCACTGGCATATACCCATCTCTTCCTCTACTCAGTGCAAGCTATTTCTGTGTCTGAGGGAGCCTCTCTTGGTCTATTGATACTCTTGGTCCAATGGGAGCTCTTGGTCCAATCATTGCTGATGGACTCGTGTGTCAGGGAGCAGTTCTTAATCCAATTGGAGCTAGTGGGCTCTGTCTCAGGGAGCAGCTATTCTCAATTGGTGCAGAGTGGGCTTATGACTCAGGTTGTCACTGTTTCCAATCACTACAGAGTGGGCTTATGGCTCTGGTGGTCACTGGTGCTGCAGGGGATGGTTGTTTTGGTAAGGCAGTGGGGGAAGAGGCTGCTGCCCAGTCCCTGGGGCTCCAATGGCTGGGTAGAGGGGCATAGAATGTACCCCCTGGGGCCTAGGGGCTAGAGACCTAGTCTGCCCAGTCTGGAAATGGGGCCTTACCTGTTCCCAATTGGTCCAGTATGTGCTTATGGCTCTGGTGCTCACTGGTGTTGCAGGGGATGGTTGTCTTGGTGACGGGGCTTATGTAAAAATTTCTAAAAGTATAGTAATATTATATACATCATTAAAATATGTTAAAGATAAAAGGTTAAAAAATAGTCTTTACATATATTCATCTTTCTGTAGTAAGAAAAGATTCTATTCCTTGGCACGCATTTGTGTTCTCCCATGACTAGTAGCAGCTTTCCTCTCAGTTCCAAACTGAGTGTAGGAAGGAAGAATCCCATAGGCAACAAAGCCCACTTTTATAAGGGAGATATCACGGTATAAATGCACCTACACTTTCAGTTTGAAGTTGATGCATCTGGATTTGAACTCACTTGAGAATTTTTTGAGCCATTCTCAAGCTCAGTAAAGCTGGACAAATATTACCCATCTCATTGTTATGATGTGTAAATAAGCATATGGTTATAAAAATTTTAATAAGTGAATGAATCTAAAAATGATTACAAATACATATATGTGCTCCCAAAGGAGCTGGCTGTTTTTGTATCTAGCAAATGTTGTGTCCACGGGGAATATTAAGGATACAGTGATGACTCCCTAATTGTCTCTAACCAGAAACTGTGTCTCCTAGGTTTACAACCTCACTGATAAAGAGGAATTCTTTTCTTACTGCCTTGGAGCTGGTGAAGCAGAAAGTTTGGCTCTTCTTCAAGTTAGGCATGGTATTATGACTTCTCTCTCTGTCTGACTTTAAGTCTTTTTGAGGAACATGGATAACAAGTTCATGGAACCAGCAATATTTGAGTATCTCTCCCTGAGCTTGGTAAGGGCAGTATTTGTAGCGTTTTATCCAAGAACATCTCTCTCTCTCTCTCTCTCTCTCTCTCTCTCTCTCTCTCTCTCTCTCTCTCTCTCTGTGTGTGTGTGTGTCTGTGTTTTTTTAATTTAATTTAATTTTTAAATAAAATTTTTATTTACAGATTGTCTATTTATTTTACATACCAACGACAGATTCCCCTGTCCTCCCTCCTCCTACCCCCAGCCTTTTCCCCCAACCCACTCCCATTCCCACATCCTCCAAGGCAAGGTCTCCCATGGAGAGTCAGCAGAGCCTGGTACATTCAGTCTGTGTGTTTTCTATAGCTGGTCCTAAAGGTCTAGGGAAGAAGTTGGTGGTAGAGAGATAGATCAGTGGTTCAGATCATAACCATTTGTAACTCTACTTACATTTAAATTTAAATTTAAAACACATGTGAGTGTGTTAATAGTCAGTTATAAAATCTTGCAGATGACTAATATAAATGCACAAGGAAAATGTTCTGAATCTCAAGTAACTCCAGTAAGCATAATAATAATTCTTTGTAACTTATATTTTTTGTCTAGTAAAACTTTATACCTTTTTCCCACTTGTTATTGAATATTTGGTCTGAATCCAAGCTGTAAGAATGTCAAAAATTAATAATCTGCTTTTTGTGAGTAGTTAAAACATACCTATATATAATTTTCTACAACATACGTTTACTACAACTTTTCACATATTTGTCTTATTGGCTACATATTACTTCCACTGGATTTATATTGGTCTTAAACTTTCCCTTCTTACTGGAAACTAGATAGCCCATTGAGAAAATTGGGCCAAAGGCTGGAGAGGTAGTTCTGTAGGTAAGAGGTAAGAGCACTTGTTGATCTTCCAGAGGACTAGAGTTTGGTTCCAAGAACCCACATCAGGTAGCTCACAGCCACCTGTAATTTCACTTCCACAGGAACTGAACACCTTCTTCTTACTCTCATAGGCACTGTGTTTATGTGACATACATACAAACAGATGCACATACACAAATAAAATAAATATTTTATTGATTGATCAGGAAATTTCAGTTTTCAGTCAGCTATCATTATAAGTCAGGTAGTGGACATCTTACACTATCTGTTTATCTCAGTGGGCTTATTAAAAATTTGGGAAATGTATCAACCCAATGGCTTTATTAATGAGGAGTCTATTATATCCCTGCATGCTTTTCTAGAAGGGATCAAGCATGATGGTTGGGAGCATGAATTTGTACTTAGAGTAGTCTGGGAGTAAATGCTCTCCCATCATTTTCATGGCACATGGGCTTAGATAAATTACTTAGACACTTTCAGCCTAGTTTTCAATTGGTTAAGCTAAAATCATGTACTCAAATTTTTTTGTATTTTATTTTATGTGTGTGGGTCTTTTGCTTGCATGTATGTCTATGCACTACTTGCACGCCTGGTGCCCAAAGAGGCTGAAAAATGGTGTTGTGTCCCATGAAACTAGAGTTACAGACAGTTGTGAGTCTCCATGTAGATACTAGAACTTGAACCCAGTTACTCTGTAAGAGCAGCCAGTGCTTTTAGCCTCTGGACCATTTCTCTGGCCCTCATGTCTTTTTTGTAGTCATGTTAAGCTATGGTAGAAACTGTATGTCATAGAGGCTGGTCTATATTATGCAACAGTCTATATAATTAATAAATGGTTGCTAAACTAATTTATTTGTATTATTAATTCCATCATCAAGGCACAAATTTTGAGTTCACAGATTTAACTGAACCTTGACTCTGAACATTTCCTGGAAGTCTTGAGTGCTATCAGGCAGCAATTGTGATCTTACTTGAGGATGCAGTTGCTGAAGGATTTCTATGGGAAGTCACACAGTCCTGGGATCAAGCCATAGGTTCACTACAGGCTAATGCTGTAATATCGTGAAAGGAAAACGTCCCAGTGTTCTTTCTGGAATGAGGCTTATAATGCCTGTAGAGATTTGAATAACAAGTGAGTAGAACTTTAATAGAGCCTGGTGAAAATTAAGTGTTTGTTATATTTTATCACTAGTGCACCTGTTTCCACAGCTCAGTTCTGTGGCAATCATCTGAGCCAAACTAAGAAGATGGTAAATTTGTCCTTACTCTCTGTGGCCTCTACTTTAATTTTTCCAATAACCCCTGCCACTCTCCACTCTGCTGCTTACTTTTGAAAGGCATTTCCATTGTTCATCCATGCAAACCTGGCCCTACAAATGTACCATTTTCATCTATTCCATCTCGGTAGCAATGTGGTTGGTTCATAAGCCTGTCTCTCTCTAAGGGATATTTCCTTTAAACTTAACCTTTACTTGGAACATTAAAATTGTTTTCTTTTGCTGAAAGAATTTTGCATAACAGCATCTTCCTAGTGAAGATGGGGCTGGGATATGGAAAACTCAAGGCTGCAATGGAAATTACACTACACAGGTGTGGTTTTGCATGTCTCCTTGAGGGAGAAAAACTGACTCAGATAGTCTGAAGAATTGAAAGAAGTAGAAAGAATGCTCTATTATTCATTTCCTACAATCAGTTAAAATTCTGATTTGGATCCTAGATTTGAGAATCTGTGTAGAAAGCCTCAGCCTTGAGGCCAAAGTAACAAGTCTCTGTCACTAACATGTTTCCAGGAGACTAAATGGGAATGTTTGTGCATATTCTGACTTTGCTTCCAAATGGCTTGTGAAACCAGATGGCCACTTCAATGCAGTCACTGGAACTTTCTATTTTGACATGACTTTTCACCAACTGGACTATGTTGGCTCATAGTTCCACCCTTCCTTTCATTCAGACATAGCCCAGGGATCCAGGTTGCTTTTGAATCCAATTGACAAAGTAATGGCAGGGCCTCTGATTCTCTGAAATCTTGCTTCTCTAACTAACATTTTCACCTCTCTGGGTTTTTTATGTGTTGTGAGGTAGATATACCCCTTCTGTATGCTGCAGATAGACAACTGCCTGAGAACCACCCACCAAGGAATCTGTCCTTTATTTACATACTGACCTATAATGCTGCTTTTATCCATTGTAAATTCTTTACTGTAAGCCTATCTGTGCTTATGCTATCTTTCCCTCCACTGCTTTACTGGTTTGCTTTTTTAAAAAAGATTTATTTATTTTTCTGTGCATTAATGTTTTACCTGCATGTGTATCCTGGAACTGGAATTATAGACAGTTGTGAGCTGCCATATCATTCCTGGGGATTGAACCCGGGACCTATGGAAGAGCAGCCAGTGCTCTTAACCCTCAAGCCATCTCTCCAGCCCCTGATTTACTTTTGTATTTATCTTTGTTTGTTTCTTATAGTAACTATAGTTGTAATGTGCATTTATACACTACACTTTCTTCTTTAAAAATAAAGATTTTTATATTGATGTATGTTAGGAAATAAATCTCTTCTAGGTTATTTTAGGGATACTAAAATATTAGAATTTGTTTTACATTTTTCTTTTGGAATTTTTGATTGTAGTTCTTTGAAATTTGTGGGGCCCACTGTTATGAAGGTCAAGCCTAGCTGCTGAACTATGCATGCTACAAGCATTTTGTTGAAGCTACCACAGTGATTTTAACTGGGTGTGACAGCTGTTTTATCAAATATTTGATATTACAGATGAATTAATTGCCTGTGCTACATTCTAGACCATAGCTAGTGACCAACATAGAAATACTAATTGTAAGCATAGACAAGCAGGACTTAAAGAAGTGAAGAAATCATCCAAGCAGAATTATGAAGGTTCATTAGATTTCAGACACCAGAAAAAAATTTTTGCCTCAGGAGAACAAACTTGGAGTTTGTTCATAAACCCTCTTCTCTCTGTCTTACTTCTGTGGCTGTAAGAATATTTTCTTCAACCATTCCATCTGTAGAGAAGAAATTACAACAGCAGGTACCTAGGCCATCTATTTACAATGATTGAATGGGTTAGTATGCACATATGGTTAGAATCATATATAAGGAAAACACTTAGTAAATGTTGACTGTAACTATTATTGTTTACAGAGACTGGAATCAGACTGGGAAAGAAAGCGGCTGCATACCTAAATCTAAATTTTTTTCCTCCACCACATTTGCAGCAAAACATGGAAGATGTAAAAGAAAAACATGTAATGGAAGACATTCCCTGAGTCTTTAACAAACATCTCTGTCATCATATGTCACAATCATTTCTTATTCTTTCAACTTCCCCAGAAATAGCTGCCCCCAGCTGATACACAGTATGAGGCTCAAAAACCAGAGCAGTGTGTTTGAGTTCCTCCTTCTGGGGCTCCCTATTAGACCAGAGCAGCAGAATGTCTTTTTTACCCTGTTCCTGGCCATGTACCTGACCACAGTGCTAGGGAACTTGCTCATCATCCTGCTCATCAGGCTGGACTCTCGCCTCCACACCCCCATGTACTTCTTCCTCAGCCACTTGGCCTTCACAGACATTTCCTTTTCATCTGTCACTGTCCCAAAGATGTTAACAAAAGTGCAGAGCCAGCACATAGCCATCACCTATGAGGGGTGTGTTTCACAGACATACTTTTTCATATTCTTTGCTGACTTGGACAGTTTCCTTATCACTTCAATGGCCTATGACAGGTATGTGGCCATCTGTCACCCTCTGCATTACACCATCATCATGAGTCAGAGCCTTTGTGCCATGCTGGTAGGTATGTCCTGGGTCATAGCTTCTGCTTGTGCTCTTTTGCACACTCTCCTCCTAGCTCAGCTTTCCTTCTGTGCTGACCATACTGTTCCCCATTTCTTCTGTGACCTGGGTGCCCTGCTCAAGTTGTCCTGCTCTGACACATCCCTCAACCAATTGGTAATCTTCACAGCAGGATTGGCAGCCATTATGCTTCCATTTCTATGCATCCTCATTTCTTATGGCCGTATTGGGTTCACCATCCTCCAGGTTCCCTCAACCAAGGGCATCTGCAAAGCCTTGTCTACTTGTGGGTCCCACCTCTCAGTGGTGGCTCTCTATTATGGGGCAATTATTGGTCTCTATTTTCTGCCACCATCCAACAGTACCAATGACAATAACATAATTGCTTCAATGATGTACACAGTGGTCACTCCCATGCTGAACCCTTTCATTTATAGCTTGAGAAATAAAGACATGAAAGGAGCTTTAAGAAAACTCTTGAACAGGAAGACAGATTTTTCCAACTGATAATTGTCTTTTTTGCATTTATATGATCTTACTTCCTCAATAATAGAAATACAAATTTTTAAAACTATCTCACTAGTCTCTCATTTACTGTCTTCCCTCAAAATGTTTTGCTGACATTGTTCCTGTACCTATGAGAAGGAATGCTAAAACAGAATATTCTATGATTTTGTTATATTCACTTTATCAGATATTGGGGCTGGTATCAATAAATGGAAGGTGTTGATATTATCCCTTTCTCCAATTTTAAGTTTATTATAAAATGTGCCTGGGTTTTCTACTATTACTTAAAAATTTTCCAATTTTATGAAATTTGGCACCAGACACCTAAGAACTTTGAAATTTTCTACAACTTTCCAAGAGAATATAAGAATTTTAACTCCAATTAGACAGGAATTAGTGCACAGCTTTCTTGTTCCTCTGGAATACAGTCACACTTGCATTCTCACACACACACATGTGTAGATATGTAGTGACAAATGACATCCCAGTTGTCTTGGGTTTTGTCAAATAGTTTAATATGCAATAATATCATCAAATTTTATCCAGACAACAACTATTAGTAGTTGTTTGGGAAAGCTCAGTTCAGAAAGGTGATAAAAAGCCTATGACCATACAGTTAGTAAAGGGAAAGCTAGAACCTTGGTATTCCAAAGCAGTTCTTTCAGGCAAGACCTATAAAAATTATATGGAATTCTATACAAATCCAAGAAGTAATGATTAACATAATCTTGAGGAAAAAAAAAACATGAAATCTTTCTCAAGATGTGTATTTCACTTGAGTTATAAATAGGAATTATCCAGATACACTAATGTCCATCTTTCATTGCTGATCAGATGAGAGCATTGTAAGTCAGGCTTGAAATATATATAACACAACTCAGGATTGTAAGACTCAAATTGAAGATATTTATAGCAAATGCCAGGGGATCCATTTTCTGACTCTTGACCATCTCAATTTAATGGGCGTGTAAAAATACTTAAGTATTGAACAGGGTGGTGGTAGTGCACACTTTTAATTCAAGCACTCAGAAGGCAAGGCTGGCATATCTCTGCTGAGTTTGAGGCCAGCCTGGTCTACATTGTGAGTTCTAGGACAGCTAGGGCTACACAGAGGAAGCATGGCTCATAAACACCTGTAACTTCAGTTCAAAAGAATCTAACACCCTCTTTTGGCCTCTATAAATACACACACTCAAACAAACACATATACACATAAATAAATATTTTAGAAATAAAAACATCACTTCTCAGGAAGCAGCATTCTATTTGTTCTAGGCTATAACACTGAGGCACCCTTGTGTTAGCAGCAGGTACCTCCTAGGAGAGCTTTGTAGATCATGAATTTTGAGTAGAAGGCCAGCAATCTCTGGTGAGAGGTTTAGTAAACATAAGCAAAGGGACTTTATTTTGTTAATGACTCGAGAATTTGAAACTAAAAGCATAATCAGTTATAATTTTCCATTCACTACACTTGAAAATTCTGTTAATGTCAACTGTTCCATAAAAGGAGAAACATTTTTACTTTCATATTCTGGGGGGGGGGGGGCTTGGTCTTCTGGTAGGAGCTGTGATCAACTGTGCTGACAATACAGGAGCCAAAAATTTGTATATCATCTCCGTAAAAGGAATCAAGGGACAACTGAACAGACTTCCTGCTGCTGGTGTGGGAGACATGGTGATGGCCACAGTTAAGAAAGGCAAACCAGAACTAAGAAAAAAGGTCCATCCAGTGGTGGTAATTCGACAACGAAAGTCGTATCAAAGAAAAGATGGGGTGTTTCTTTATTTTGAAGACAATGCAGGAGTCATAGTAAACAATAAAGGTGAGATGAAAGGTTCTGCTATCACAGGTCAAGTCGCAAAGGAATGTGCAGACTTGTGGCCCAGGATTGCATCCAATGCAGGCAGCATTGCATGATTCTCTGGTGTATTTGTAAAATATTCATTAAAAAGTCTTTGCTCGGGTCGCTTTGCTCGGCCTGGGAGGAGGGGACTGGACCTGCCTGGACTGAGTCTACCAGGTTGATCTCAGTCCTCTGGGGAGGCTTTGCCCTGGAGGAGGTGGAAATGGGGGGTGTGCTGGAGGGAAGGGGAGGGGGCAGGAGGGGGGAGAACAAGGGAATCTGTGGCTGATATGTAGAACTGAATTGTATTGTAAAATAAAATTTAAAAAAAAAGAAAACTATCCAAAAAAAATGTCTTTGCTCAAAAAAAAAATGTAGAGAATCTTCTTTTTGCAAGGGAATAAGAGACTATAGAGTGCAGCCCTAAATGGACATTTATAACCCACCCCTTCTCCTAAGGCTAAGGAATTATCATGGAAGAGAGAGCAGAAAAATTGTGAGTTGGTGGTAGTGGATGACTTCTACAAAACAGGCTATTTCAGATGTGAAATCAGTCAAAATCCCAGCAGAGAGTGGGAAGGGGAAGCAACTGACAACTGATGGCTGCCAGGAGACGGAGAGTTGATTTTCTTTAAGGGTGTGGTCCTTGATCTATTGAAGATATTCTAGTGCATCAGTTCTCACCCTTTCAGCTGCAACCCTTTTGTGGGAGTTGAATGACCCATTCATAGGGATCGCCTAAGATCATCTGTATATCAGATATTTATATTACAATTCATAACAGCAGCAAAATTACAGTTATGAAGTAGCAACAGAAATCATTTTAAGGTTAGAGTCACTACAACATGAGGAACTGTATTAAGGGGTCACAGCAGCAGGAAGGTTGAGAACCACTAATCTAGTAAATAGCCACACCAATATAGGAATAGAGTCAGCAATAATTAGATCAGATGAATTCTTAAAATGAGAACACAAAATCTGATAGGCATGAAATGAGGAGTGGATCTGAAAGGAGGTGGGTAAGGGGGCGAATACAATTAAAATACAATGTATGAAATTCTCAAAGAATTAATAAACATACATATTTTAATGTTATAGAATAAGGCTACAGCAAAACATATTTCTAATAGTGCCACTGCCTTTGGGGGCCTTTTTCTTTCAAACCACCACAATGAACAACTCTTTTCTGTATGAAAAATTGGTCAAGACAAAAATTAAGAAAGAAATTAAAGACTTTCTAAAATTGAATGAAAATGAATATACAGTATATCCAAACTAATGGGACACAATGAAGGCTGTTCTAAGAGGAAAGTTCATAGCATTAAGCACCTACATGAAAAAACTGGAGTGATCTTATACTAGCAACTCGGCAGCATACCTGAAAGCTCTAAAATAAAAAGAAGAAAATACCCCCCAAATGAGCAGATGACAAGAAATAATCAAACTTGGGGCTGAAATAAATAAAATATAAACAAAAATAATTCAAAAAATCAAAGTTTTGGAAACTTTGGAAACTAAGGATTGCTGTGGTTGTTCCAACTATTTGCAAGCTCTTAGTAAGGACCTGATTCAGAGCTGAGTTAAGCTCTGTACTTCCCCCTGCCAGAGGCTGGTAGTCAGGGATGAATAACGTTCTTCTTGCTAGCTGCCAACCACCGACAGAGTATACTTGATGGAAAGTGTATCTCAAGGACGGGTAAGGTTGACTAGGGAAGAAGAATGACCTAAGGCAACAAATGAAACAAATGAAACAAAGTTGTTTCTTTGAGAAAATTAGCAATATAGATAAACCTTTATCTAAATTAGCTAAAAATCGGAGAGAGCATATCCAAATTAATGGAGGGGGAATCTGAGGGAGAAGGACTGGGAATAACTGGAGGAGTGGAGGGAGGTCCACTGTGGTGGGGATGTATGTATGAAAGGATCTATTTTCAATTAAAAAATAAAAACAGAAACAAAAAAATCCCCCTTGCTAGATCAAAGCATACTGCACAGTCAAGTGTAGACACTTTCAAATACCTGGTAACCACACCCATCATCAAATCACCCCTTATGCAGCCCTGCTGGGTAAAGCAAGCTCAGATTCTCAGACCCAGAGTAAGTTTTCACTAGGAAACCTCTGTGGGTCTCTATATCACCCCCTTCTTAATATAATAAAGGGCCCCTCTGATAGACTGTGCCTGCCTTAGGTCATTCTTCTTCCCTAGTCAACCTTACCCGTCCTTGAGATACACTTTCCATCAAGTGTACTCTGTCGGTGGTTGGCAGCTAGCAAGAAGAACGTTATTCATCCCTGACTACCAGCCTCTGGCAGGGGGAAGTACAGAGCTTAACTCAGCTCTGAATCAGGTCCTTACTAAGAGCTTGCAAATAGTTGGAACAACCACAGCAATCCTTAGGACTGCCACACCCCCCAGTAAAGGAGTAGAGGATGTCCAAAATAGAATGTCCTTTTTGAGTGAGTCTAAAATGTCTATAACAGCCTTAGCTGTGCCAAGCCTTTTCTTAAATCAATAAACTGTTGATGCAAATGCATCCATTCAGTAAACTCTGGATGCAACTGCATCAAACTTAAAGACTCCTTTAGCTTCACCAAACGATGGTTCATTAATATCAACAGGTTAACATAATTCTAGTATGAATATTACTATACATATTTACAACTAGCATGAATATTACTATACATATTTACAATTCTTACAAACTTACATTCAAAAGCAAACTCTCTATAGGACTACTTTACAAACTTTAGCAAACATATAAAAGAGATTTCTTAACAGAACTATTTACTTTTTCTTTTAACAAGGTAGAGCATACATGAATTGTGAGTCACCACAGTTAAAATTACAGGTGAACTCGAAACTATTTCATTTCTGAAGTTTGCAAAACTTCAAAAAAGTCAGTTCTAATTATGGTCTTAAAGTTCTCTTGAAAGTTTGAAACCAGAGCCTAATTCGTCAGCAGCTCTAGAGTCTTTGTATCCGGTTCCCTTGACCCTGGGATTTGGTGAGTGCCGCTGCCAGGGGACTGTAACAGTTGGGATGCTGCTGCTCCCTTTAAGCCACTTTCCCTGCTAGGCCTTCCCAGCCATTCCAGAACCACTGGAAGTGCTCCCAGGGGTGGATTGTTGTTGGCTGGGAGCAGTCCCTTTACCAAATTCAATGCAGTTCCTTTGAATGAAAGATTCAAACATTGCTGAAACTTCACTCCCAGCTCCAGAAGCATTTTATGACAGTCTTTCCTGAGGAACCTTGCCTGAGAACAAAGGTACTTGCCATAGTAACTGAGCTGCTACAACCTCCTTTCAGAAAGCTTTCTGCATATCCAGCAAACAGAAACTGTGTGACTTTGGCTGCTGTCTCCATTCAGCTTTTTTACTGTCCTAGTCTATCTGCACCTCCAATTTCCAGGCCTGCCTGCCTAGAGAACTCAGTGTCCTGAGACCCTGAGGGCTCTCTTGTACCTCATGCTGCATTGCTGAATGCTGCCCCACTGCTATGAGCTACAGTTTTCAAACAGCCCTTCTGAGTCCAGGAGGAAACCAGCAGTGGCAAGTTGCAGCTGCTGCACCCCTGGCTCCATTTATATTACCCTGGGTATCTGACTGTTTAATTATGGGGAACATTTGAAAGCCTTGTTCCTCTCCCCCTCTGCTAGCTGACTCCTGAATACTGGCTTGAAGAGGAGACACAGCACTAGCATCAAGGGTTTGCCATGTTCCAGGAGGTTTTTGTGTCAGGGCAATATGGGTGACCTTTCCATTCTGATAGACAACCCCACAGGTGAGTCTAATTCTGCCCCTACAGAAGGAAAAGAGACCTGGGAAGGAGAGACCTGAAGAGCTTCCAGGTTTTGAGAAAAAGAAATTACTAAGTTTTTCAAGACTTTCAGTTCCTCTCTTGTCTCATTCCAAGACTTCTGTTCCTTAAACTCAGCTTCATGGCCAAGAGGGAACTGTCCATGATTAAACAATGTTGTAAAAATGTTCTCATATAGTAGCAGTTCCAGTGGAGTGGAAGATTTTGTTCCAATCATATCTGCCTCAAGGAAAATTCCCCCTGCCAGTCAGGGCTTAGATCTAATCTGTCCTGAATTAATGCCCACAGGCCAAAAGCTTCCATGGGAATCTTTCCCAGCTCATATTCCTCATAATATCTTTGTATTTTGACTCCAATTCTCCCCCAGGAGTCTGTGTCCAGAGTCCCATAGTTGGAGAAACAAGGACACAGTTCCTCTATGAACTCCAAGAACCTCTGTACTTGTTATGGTTCTACCTTAACTCCCTAGTTTTCAAACGTTCTACAAGTGAATATATAAACATCTGTTTACTCTTTCCCTGCCCCATAGCAGCTTTTCTTTCTCAGACTGCCAAGTCTGCCGTGGCTGCTTGTTCCTGAATGCTGTTTTTTGTGCATCAGGCCTGATACTAGGGAAATTCTATTATTAACCTAAATTCCTTCTTACACAATATTCCTATATCTAAACCTTATTTTTTTTTACCTAATTTGATAGATAGAAATGAACAGAGAGAAAGAAACCTAGATAGAGAGAGAGAGATACTTGCTGCTGCCTAATTTTTCTACATACAGCTTTTGCTCCCAAGGAATAAAATACCACCACCTTAACCTTAAAACAAAACCGGACATGTCCAATTGCTTCCCACAGTGTTTTCCTACTCTCACTTACTTCCTCTGCACACAAGTCCCTGTTTGAGCACCATCTGTGGGAGGCCAGCTCCCACCTTTTAAAGGGTTCCTATGAGGAGGAAAGAAGGATAAGAAACTTTTAGATAGAAATATAGCAGAGAGGATACCAACAGAAACACAGGATAGCTTCAGGAGGACCTGGATCAAAATCTAATGGTCCCTTCTGCCTCTTCAAAGGGGATTTTCCTAACAATGCCAAGGGGCAGGGCAAAAGATCTCCCCCTTTCTAGATCAATTCATATCACACAGCCAAGTGTAGACCCTTCCAAATACCTGGTAACCATGCCCATGGACAAATTATCCCCTTATGCAGCCCTGCTGAGTAAAGTAAGCTCAGATTCTCAGACCCTGGGTAAGTTTTTCACTAGGAAACCTCTGTGGGTCTCTATACACTTGCCAAAGTTAAATCAAGATCAGATAAGCAACTTGGACATACCTATAACCCCAAGTGAAATAGATAAAGTCATTAAACATCTCCCAATCAAAAAAGCCCAGGGTCAGATTATTTTTGCATGGAATTATACCAGACTTTAAAAGAAGAGTTAACATCAATATTCCTCAAGTTATTCCACAAAATATAAACAGAAGGAACATTGCCAAATTCATTTTATGAGGCCATAGTTACCCTGATGCCCAAAACACATAAAGACCCACAAAGAAAGAGGATTACAGACCAAATGTGGACATTAGATTTTAAGTCAAAATAACCTAGCAGAGGGTAGTTATTGAGTAAGGGACTTGAGAGGAAAGCTAGATCTCATTAGGAAAGAAATAGAATAGATAATTATGGATTGATTGCAGGGTCTGGAACAGCAGGATCAAGTGGGGTGGGGAGGGGAGGAGAAAGGGAGTTATGGGAGTGAATTCAGGTAGAGATAACTAAAATTAGGGAGTATTTGAGGGGTAGTTTAGTGAAGAAGGCATGAAGTCTACCTGCTCTCATATAGCACTAGAGAAACCATGTCTTTTGCTTTACAAGGGAAAGACAAAACTTTGCTTTACAAGGGAAGGACATGGAGGGAAGGACATGTCTTTTGCAGAGTACCTGTGGCCTCTTCCACAAGAATGGGTTCTATTGACTGAGACACAGTGCTCAGGATAAGGGTCTAGAGAGGGATCATTTGTAATAAGCATAATAGCAAACTCTTTTGCAAAGTACGTGAGTCTTCTTTCATGAGGATGGATTCTATTGACTGAGATACAATGATCAGGAGTCTGGGGAATTCAGATGAGGGCTGACTCCACATAATAGCAAAAGGTCACTGGGTTATTTAACAACATCTACTCTAGCCTAATTGTCATCAGAGAACCTTCATGCAGTAACTGATGGAAGCAGATGCAGAGATCCACAGGCAAGCACTGGGCCAAGTACCAGGATTCCAGTTGAAGAGAGGTAGAAAGAATTGTATGAGCAAGGGGGGGTCAAGATCATCATGGGGGTACCCACAGAGATAGTTGACTTGAGCTAGTGAGAGCTTGTGGATTCTGAACTCACAATGAGGGAGCCTGCATGGAACCAACCTAGGCCCTCCACATGTGGGTGACAGTTGTGTAGCTTGGTGTGTTTGTAGGGTCCCTAGCAGTGTAATCAGGACCTGTCCCAGGTACATGAGCTAGCTTTTTGGAACCTATTTCCCATGCTGGGATGCCTTGCCCAGCCTTGATTCAACATGATATGACATATGTTGTTGACTCCCATGGGAAGCCTGCCTCTCTCTGAACTGAGGAGGAGTGGATGGGGGCTTATGGGAGGTAGAGAGAGGGAATAGGAATAGAGGAGGGAGAGGAAATTGTGGTTGGAAAATAAATGAAAAAAATTAATTAAAAAAGACATGTCATTTGCAAAGGAGTTTTGATGTAGTCATGCCTTAAGCATGTTGTGATAATTGTCATGAAGAAACTTTTCTCCAAACTTTTACTGTGTTTAAATACTTTTTTTAAAAAAAAATGCTCAGGGGCAGACTCCAGGAGTTTGAACCAGCATGGCTAACTAAGTCATGATGAACCAGATTTTATTCTTGTCTATCTGCAGATAGTTTCCTGCTCTCTGTGACACTTGTAGGGATCCCCACAGTTTGGAAACCAAATATAGTAGAGAACTTCCTAAAATATATATGTATATGAGGGCATTCTAAATGAAATCACCAAATAATGGGTGAAACAGAATCCTCACTGGCCATCTCTTATCACCAAATGAAGTCTCTAGTACCAGGATTGGGTTACATCTAATTGAAGACCAAAGGGGCCCCATGGCTGCCAACTGAGGCTATTGCCAAGGCTATAGGTTGTTCTCCACAAACTGATTTCTGCAAGGCCCAGTTGCTGAAGACAGTAACTATATAACTCATTGAACATGGAGAAGTCAAGCTAGTACCTACATTGAGCCTTCTTCATCCCTAGCATCTTTGTTATAGGAAGATACTCTACATGCTACAAAAAGAGAAACAGAAACACCAACCCAGCCACAACCCCTTTGATCTAAAATAGTGTACTACCTGCAAGATATGCTAGTGCAATGGTGGCACAAAACTTGTTGGAAGCAACCAACCAATAAGTAATTTGACTTAAAGCCCACTCCTTGAGATGGAACCCATACCCAACACTGCTTGGGTGACCAAGAACCAGATAGTAGATAGCTAATGGACCTAGGGTAAAGCCAAATACTACTGTTCTAAAAGAATTAGTGACAAAATGACTCCAAATCACATTCTGTTATACTCATAGATAAGTGCCTTGTTCATCCATCATCAGAGAATCTTCCTCCTGCAGTAAGTGGGAACAAATACAGAGATCCACAGCCAGGCATCATGGAGAGGCCTTGGAACACTCAGTGCTAAATAGGATGTCTCTATCAAATCCCACACCTCAGAGCTCATGGAAGTCTGCAGAAGATGGGGGCAAAAGGACTGTAAGAGTCATACAGGAGGAAGGATACAAAAAAAACAAGACCCTATAAGTCAATTGAACAAATATTGGATAAACTAACAGAGAATGAAGCAGTAGGCACAGGGTTGCATGTGTTGGCATCAGATCCTCTGTTTATATATTATAGCTTCCAGTTTAATGTTTCTATAGAATTCCTGAGTGTGAATGAGTGGGTCTCTGATTCTTGTGCCTTCTCTTAGGGCTTTTTCTTTCTGTTGATTTGCCTTGTTCAACCTTGATTTGGTGGGTTTTACTTTATCTTATTATATTTTATTTTGTTATGTTTTGTTGTTATCTCTGAGAGGCCTTTTCTTTTCTACTAAGAGACAGAAAGGAAGTGGATCCTGATGAGAGGGTGAATGGGAAAAAACTGGGAGGAGGAGAGAGAGGGAAAACTGTAATCAGAATACATTGTGGGTGAAAAGAATTTATTTTCAGTAAAAGGAGGAAAAAGGTAAATTACTCTATGCAGTAATTGTTACATCTAAAGAAGGAGAAGAGATGGGCATACATAACACTGAACATGTACAACCATGCCATCAAGTGTACATTTTATACCTGTATTCACATGCCTTCTAAGATCATGAATGCCTTAAGCAACATATCATGGAAACAGACTTCTGTTTCTCTCTAGGATGCACAGAATACAGTAGGGCAGAAGGTGTCTCTAGGGACCTCCTTATTGCATTGTGACAAATGGAAGAGCTGTAATCTCACAAACAATCGATTCTAGGTCAATATATCAATATACTTTGGGCAACAGTTCTGGAGAAACTAGTGTGAGTTCAAATTTCTCAAAACTTTGAGAGGACCCAGAGGGACAATTTACCAATAAACTGTTCCCAATTAGAGAAAACTGAACATAATTGTTATGTTGTTTCTCACTTCCCCAGGAATAGAACCATGTGTTGGCACAGACATAGGAGAGACTATCCTTGGAGAAATCAGTACAACCACAAGACAATGATTCAAGACATGATGGCTCATGAAGATATTTGCTTTCCTAGTTCCCCTGAGAGAACCATGGTTCATAAGTTGGTAATGAACCAAGCTGGAGGTTGACTGTGATAACCAAAAGTCTTGTTTCTGAAGCCCATGCTATTTCAAGAATTTTAAAAAGAAGATATAAATTTGAGTGAGGTCTCCAGGGGTACTAGAGAGGAGAGTTTGGATAAATATACTCATAGTACACATGTATGAAAGTCCCAAAGAATAAATAAAAATTACTATAAAAATGCTGACAAACTGAAACCCTTTAAAATCACTGTACAGAACTAAAAAATAATTCTTAGTTTTATTATCTTTTTTAATATTTCTTTTTTCTTTTTTTCTATTAAAGCTTTACAATATGTTTTGATCACAGTGTCCCCCATCTTCTCCCAGATCCTACCCATCCTTATCACCCATCCAACTCTATTCTCTCTCTCTCTCTCTCTCTCTCTCTCTCTCTCTCTCTCTCTCTCTCTCTCTCTCTCTCTCAAAAGAAAACAAATAGGCCCATAAAAAAGCAAACAAGAATGGAAAAAATAAAAATAAAGTACAAGAAACACACACACACACACACACACACACACACACACACACAAGCAAGACCCATAGAAACACAGAATTGGAAACCATATATATAAGCAAAAGATCAGTAAATTAAAAGCCAATCAATCAAACAAAGCATTATGAGGAAAAAATCTACAAAAACACCATTGAGTTCATTTTGTCTTGGCATCTACTGCTGGGGAGGAAACCTACCCTTAAGTGTGGCTTACAAATACAGTGAGACTCCAAAGGAAAAAAGCTGATTTTTCTTTGCCAGCAGTAACTTTTAAAGAGAACTCTGATTTGTTGCAAAGCTTGCCTTTTCTTTCTATGGCTTTCACAATTGAAATGTCTCAGTAATTATTTTAGTGAATACAAAAATATATACAGAAGTTCAAACTGGAGCCAAACCATTGTGTCTAGATATTGAAAAAACTAAATTTACGGTAGCTCTTGCTGACCATGACATGTGTGACTGGAAATTTTAGTTCACCCAAAATAGAGAAACAATGTGATATTATGATTTAACCATTGAAAATGTGAATTGATATGCGCCATGTAATTCTGGTGTCAGATTGATCCCTAAATATGTTTTACATGTTTAGGTAACATAAATTTGAAGGGCCAAAGCAACATTTTATGAAGGTTAAAAACATGGGAAAATATAAGGTAAGAAAATTAGACTCCAATGGCATAATAAAGCACATAAACACAAAACACGTATTTTATGGATGACTTGCCAAACCTCAAATTTGTATATTGAAACTACCCACATCTAATATGGATGCTTCCAGAAATAGAATAAAGAATTAATTAATGTTAAATGAAGTCATAGGTACCTCACTAGATGTTAATGTTGTCATAATGATGACACATTGATCCAAAAAGATTAAGGTCCTTTTAAGAAAGACGGTCTTCTTCTTCTTCTTCTTCTTCTTCTTCTTCTTCTTCTTCTTCTTCTTCTTCTTCTTCTTCTTCTTCTTCTTTTTCTTCATTTCTCTGTCTCTGTATGCCTGTCTATCTGTCTTTCTCTATAATCTTTGTACCCTTCTACTTCTGTCACATGAACATATAGAAAGGAGGCAGTTATTAACATCTGCAAGCTATGAAGAAACCATATCATCAGAGATTTCTAGATCCAGAATTATATGCAATTGAATTTCTGTTGTTTATGATACCCATTCTCTGGTATATTGTTACAGCATCCTTACTCAAATAAGTCCTGTTTATACATGAAAAAAATCTATATATTTTAGAGGTTAAGACATATAGAAATAAACTATGAGAAATAAACTAGATTCAATGGATTACCCATAATCATAGCACCACCATTTTTATCTTTACAAAATCACTCTATCCTTACTATTCTACACATCATACCACTTGACCTGTTGAGCACCTACAGGGCTTCAGTCATTTCAGTACACAGTTTAGAATGGTGGCCATTCTATCTCAACTATTGTGGAGTACATTACAGAAAATCCAATTCAATTTGTGACCAAATGAACTGTTTTTAGGGGAAAGTCATGTGCTTGATTACTATGTCTCGGGGGGGGGGCAGCTAAAAAAAATGTGAGCAGTAAGATGATTCCTAAGAGAAGAGACACTTGCTACCAAGCCTGACAACGTAAGTTTGAGCCCCAGGACTTACAGAATGGAAGGACACTAGCAATTCCAACATGTCTGACCTCCATATGTGAGCACACACACTAAATAAATAAATACATGCAAAATAATTAAAAACTAAAAATATATGCTAAGAAACAGTAAACATTCAGAAGAATATGGGAGAAGGAGAACTGAAGATTAGTTACTCTATGGAAGTTAAGTCTATTAGGCAGTAGGTGACTGTCCTGGTCAGGGTTTTCATTGCTGTGATAAGACCATGACTGAAAGCAACTTTGGATGGAAAGGACTTACTTCATTTTACACATCCAGGTAACAGTCTGTCACTGAAGGAAGTGATGGCAGGGACTTAAGCAGGGCAAGCAGGAATCTGGAGGCAGGAACTGATGCAGGGACCATGGAGGCGTGCCGCTTACATGGATTGCTCAGCCTGCTTTCTTATGGAACCCATGACCACCAACCCAGGGATGGCACCACCAACAATGGGCTAGGCTCTTCCACATTAATCACTAATCAAGACAGTACTCCACAAACTTGCCTACAGGTCAATTTTAATGAGATATTTTCTCAATTAAGATTCCCTCTTCCCAGCTGTGTCTAGGTTTGTGTCAAGCTGACAGAAAGCAGACAACACAGTGACCAGACATAACAATTATGTGCTGCATGCTTAAAAAAAAACCCAAAGTATAAAATTAGTATTAGTGTTTCCTGTAGCTAGAGTTTTCCTGCCTGGCCCACAGTCAGGACAAATCTCTATCACCTGCCAGTCCCACAGCTGCTCAGACTCGACCAAGTAAACACAGAGACTTATATTGGTTACAAACTGTATAGCCACGGCAGGCTTCTTGCTAACTGTTATTACAGCTTAAATTAATCCATTTCCATTATACCTTGCCACATGACTCGTGGCTTACCGGCATCTTCACATGCTGTTTCTCATCATGGCGGCTGGCAGTGTCTCTCTGATTCAGCCTTCCACTTCTCAGCTTTATTCTCCTCCTTGTCCCACCTACACTCCTGCCTAGCCAATGGCCAATCAGTGTTTTATTTATTGACTAATTAGCAACACATTTGCCATACAGAACATCCCACAGCAGTTTCCTATAAAGCAAGATGAATAATGAAGGAGATATTTATACTTATCTTTTCTTGAACATTGCCTAACTTACACATGCATGGAAACTTAAAAATATGTCTCAAATTTTTAATTATTAATTTTAACTTTTATTTGTTCCTTGAAAATTTCATAAATGTAAGTAATGTATTTGATCATATTTACCCCTTCAACTTACCCTAGGACCCCCATCATATCTTCCTCCCAACTTCATGCCCTTCTTTTATAGATTTTAACTATTTTTATTTTTTTAACCACTGAGACAAACTAGTGTTCCGCTTTTGTATGTAGGCATGGTGTCATCTGCTGGGAAATGGGGAGCCCACCACTAGCCATAGTCCTGAAGAAAACTGACTCTCCCTCCCTCAGCTGTCAACTGCCAGTAGCTCTTCAGCTAGGGGTGGACATTTTGAGCCACTCCCCTCTATTCTGGCATTTTGACTCTCTTGATCTAGCGAAGGCTCAGTATGGCTAACCATGGCTGCTGTGAGCTTAGGTATGCAACAGCCACATCATGTCCAGAGGACAGCATTGCACAGCCATTCCTCCCCAACTGCCAGCTCTTATGTTCTTTCCTCTATCATACATTTTTAGTTTTAATTAACACACTCCCACCTCTCCTTTCCCCACTCTCTTCACCCTCTCTTAATCCTCTATCTCCAAGTATTCTCCCTTGTTCTTTCATATCACATATGCTCTACTATACCCTCTTCATTAGACTTAACTTGGATATCAAGATCATAGTTTCCCAAGCAGCTTCTTTGTACACACTTCATTTTGATTAAGTCTACTCCTGTCCCCCATTTCTCCATACTCATCACTCCACTACATGCCTGAACATTTCTGACCCCAGGATTCCACCTCTTTACTTTCCTTTCACCTAAGTTCTAATATCCCTCTCCCTAAATCTATCCCCAGGCAATGGGCCATTTCTAGTTTCCTAGTTTCCTAGTTTCCATACACACAAAACAAAATAAATGAGCCTAGGATATGAAACCTCATATAAAAGAGAACATGAGTCATTTGTCTTCTTTGACTTGGGTAACCTCACTCAACTTAATTTTTTCATACATTTACTTGTAAATATCATGGTTTTGTTTTCTTTTTATGTACCACATTTTTTTTCATTTTCCATTTGTTAGTTGATAGACTTCTAAGTTGATTCCATTTCCTAGCTACTGAGAATATAGCAACAGTGAACATGGTTGTTCAAGTGTCTGTGTTATAAGATATAAATTCTTCTGTGTATATTACCAGGAGTGACATAGCTGGGTCATATGGAAGATCTATTTCTAGTCTTTGAGGAACACCCACACTCATTTCCAGAGTGACAGCATTATGTATTAATTTACATACCCATTTTTAAAATTCAAAAAACTTAACCTGGTGGTAGTGGCTCATGCCTTTAATCCCACCACTTTGGAGGCAATGACAGGTAGATCTCTGAGTTCCATCCAGGCCAGTCTGGCCTACAGAGTAAGTTCCAGGACAGTCAGGGGTACACAGAGAAATCTTGTCTTGAAAAAACCAAAAACTAAACAAACAAGCAAAATGAACTAGAGTTCTAATTGGTGTTACTCATGAAAATAAATTCAAAGTACATGGTAAAAATTAAAAATCAAATTAAACAATGCATACAGGAAAAATATGTCTTTTTTCTTGAGAAAGGAAAAGAGTCTTTTGTATAGAAAGCCATTAAATTAGATAATAATAAAAGGTAAATGACAGGCATCATATAAAATTTTATGCTCCTCATGTTAGGACACACTGTTAAGGGGAAAACAGTGTTGAAGTGTTTGTAAAACAAACAAACAATCCCCCAAGATGAACAAAATAATTAAGGAGAAACAAAACCTGTGACTGAGGTAAAACATGAGCTGAAAAAGTACAACTTGAAGAATCACTGGAAAACACCAAGTCATAGAATGAGTCATGTGCAGGACTGAGTTCTCAAATACAGAAAGATGGAAGACCACATTCATTACTATGAACAGACTCTCCTGATGAGGATATTTCTTAGTGTTCCTTTCATATCTTGATTTCTCAAACTGTCAGTAAAAGGATTCAGCATGAGTGTGACCACAGTGTACCTCACAGCTACAATGACATCCTTGTTATTAGTGCTATTGGAAGAGGGGAAAAATATAACCCAATAATGGCTCCATAGTATAAAGAGGTGAGTTACATGTAGACAAGGCTTTGCAGATTCCCTTGGTGGAGGGTGTTCTCAGAATGGTGGCTCCAATGTGGTCATAAGAGACCAGAATGCATATGTATGGCAGGGTAATGATTACCACTGCTAAAGTAAGAATGACCAGCTCATTGATGGTGGTTTCTGAGCTGGACAGCTTAAGTAAGGCAGAGAGGTTGCTGTGGGATGGTCTGTATGTCAAGTGTGTTGCTGATTGGTCAATAAATAAATCACTGATTGGCCAGTGGCCAGGCAGGAAGTATAGGTGGGACAAGGAGGAGAATAAAGCTGGGAAGTGGAAGGCTGAGTCAGAGACACTGCCAGCTGCTGTGATGACAAACAGCATGTGAAGATGCCGGTAAGCCACGAGCCACGTGGCAAGGTATAGATTTATAGAAATGGATTAATTTAAGCTGTAAGAACAGTTAGCAAAAAGCCTGCCATGGCCATACAGTTTGTAAGCAATATAAGTCTCTGTGTTTACTTGGTTGGGTCTGAGTGGCTGTGGGACTGGCAGGTGAGAGAGATTTGTTCTGGTGGTGGGCCAGGCAGGAAAACTCTAGCTACAAATGGTGTCCAACTTGGTGGCAAGAGTTTCCACCTAAAACCTGAGAAAAGATTCTAAAATGGAGCTAAAAACAGCTTCCTAATTGTCTCTCTCAAATGAGCAGGAATGAGGCCTCTGCAAGTGGCACATTAAGCTGCATGGTGGATTTAGCCTTTGCTAGTACAAAACAAGAAAAAAGAGGTTTCTGGGCTATACGCTGCTAGGATAAAAGCATAAACCCATGATAGCTCCCAGAGCTGGTGGTAAACATACCACTGCCGTGTTGGGAAGCTGAGGTGGGCGGAGTCAGCAGCCACAGCTGCTGCAGTTTAAAGCAATAGATTCACAATAAGACAGATTCAGATGCAATAGTTTACAATGTGTGTAAAATATGCATAGGCTTGAAAGAGACAAAAAAGGTGATATATACAGTTATATAAACAAATACATAGTTTTAAAAAATAAAGTCTTTAAAGAGAAAGTAAAATTAACATAAAAAATAAGCCACATAAAGATGAATGTTATACAGAGAATATGGATTGTGTTGTCTTTGGGATTTTTAACTGCAGAAAAACATTTGATCGTAAAAGATGTAGAGTTAAACCAATATGTATATTTTAAAGATACCTTGACTTCAGAATTTGGATGTAAGGATGTGTTACTTTGGAAAGGAGACTCTGCTTTTGTTCCCACAGAAAGCCAAAGGCTATGGATTTGTTCCAGATTAAGATACATCAGGTTTGACCAGCCAAGACCCCCTGAAAGGTCTCCGATGACACCATGGCCCAGATGATCCAACATCTAGAATGGTTTGAAGGCAACTGGCTCAGACAATACAGCCTCATGGACTATTCCATAATCCTAAAATTTTCTTTGTGTCCCCATAAGATACAGTGCCCCCCTCCAGCAGGAAGTAGTAAGAGAAGCTACGCCCAAATTCCCAAATTATATGTAATTTTACTTTGTTAAGGTTAAAACCTTCCTTTTTGAAAAAAAAAAGGGGGGAAGTGCTGTGGGATGGTCTGTATGTCAAGTGTGTTGCTGATTGGTCAATAAATAAAACACTGATTGGCCAGTGGCCAGGCAGGAAGTATAGGTGGGACAAGGAGGAGAATAAAGCTGGGAAGTGGAAGGCTGAGTCAGAGACACTGCCAGCCGCTGTGATGACAAACAGCATGTGAAGATGCCGGTAAGCCACAAGCCACGTGGCAAGGTATAGATTTATAGAAATGGATTAATTTAAGCTGTAAGAACAGTTAGCAAGAAGCCTGCCGTGGCTATAAGTTTGTAAGCAATAGAAGTCTCTGTGTTTACTTGGTCAGGTCTGAGTGGCTGTGGGACTGGCAGGTGAGAGAGATTTGTCCTGACTGTAGGCCAGGCAGGAAAACTCTAGCTACAGAGAGGTCATAGAAAAAGTGGTTAGACAGTGTTGTCTCTAAAGAGAGAGAGAGAGAAGCAAAGAGTGTGCATAAGGCCGTTGGTAGAGGGAAATACCCAGGACACTATCACCAGCAGGACACAGAGGCTCTGGCTCATGATGGTAGTGTAGTGAAAAGGGTGACAGATGGCCACATATCTGTCACAGGCCATGGAGGTCAGAAGGAAATTGTCAATACACCCAAACAGTAAGAAAAAAAAATGTATCTGGGAAACACACCCAGCATATGAGATCTACTGACTGTGTGTCAGCATATTCATGAGCATCTTGGGAGCTGTGACTGATGAGAAAGAGATGTCCATGAAGGCCAAGTGGCTGAGGAAGAAGTACATGGGGGTGTGGAGGTGAGAGTCCAGCCTGATGAGCAGGATGATGAGCAGGTTCCCCAGTACTGTGGTCAGGTACATGGCCAGGAAGAGGGCAGAGTACATACCTTGGTCCTCTGGCCAGATGGGGAGCCCGAGGAGGATGAACTCAGACATGCTGCTCTGGTTATTCTTCATCATCTTCTCTTTAGCTAGAGACGAAAAACAATGATATGGAGGAAGCAGAGGTCATTGCATCTATTACAGAATAACAGCATGTCTTTTAACTAGCAAGGTTGTATACTCTAACTGGAATATCTTGAGGTTTGCCACATTGTTGGGTTAGTGATTGTGTGGCTAAATGTGTTATTTGCCTGTCTAGAAGCCAACTCAAATTGTCTTAGAGGGAAAAAAAAATGGAAAGCACCAGAGTATCAGATTTCTTCAAGTTCAACCAAAAGAAAGGTTAGTCCATGGGAAAAAAAATCTGAGATTTCAAATAAGAGTGCAAGGCAGAGTCAGTAAGGAACAAATAGAAATCCATCAGATGATGTCCAATGGCTGGTTGGGCTGGCTTACACTCCCCAACCCACCCTGGGCCCTCTGCAATACTTCTCAGCTATACTTTATTTTCACTTAGCATGAGAATAACTATTAGTTGTATGAAGCTCTGAAATATCAAAATGTGAATAGTACATACAGCAGGCCAAACTTGGGAGTTTCATAAGCTAGTGACACACCTGGGATACTCCATCAATTCTTCCTTTTATTCTTCCTTTCCTATTCAACAGTTCAATCTTCTATCACTGGATACAGGAAAAAGGGGGTGTGCATCTCTTCCAACACACACTTAAGAATCTTCTGTATACAGTCTCTCAGCTCAAGCTGGACCATTCTCATTCAAGCACATAGAATCCCCAGAAATCCTTGATTTTACCAGTCACATCCAGAATCTATCAGAGAAGAGGTTCTTTGTGAATGTATGTCTGGAATAAACCTGTAATAAGCTTTCCTTTACAGTGATTTGCAAGCTTGGTTTCTCACTAATGATTCTTAACTAATTTTTTTGATGTATTCTAACATTTCTTATAATTTGTAAATATGATCATTCTTCCTCCTTCTCTTTCATATTTGTTGACTTTAGACCTACCCATTGTCACAATCATTTCATATTCAGGAAAGAAAACATCTGAAACAGCTGCTAAAATACAGACTCCATATTCTCTCACAAAATTATTCATTCTGAATGTGTTGATTTTTGAGAATCACATAATCATCTTGTGTTGGTGAAATTATTATGGCCACTCCACATAGTTAAAAGGGAGGTTTATTTTGTGGGGTAACTTACAAGTGAAGGGATAGTTTACAGGGTCTGGGAAACTATTTCTTTGAAGCGTTAACTAAAGATTACAGTAAAATATGAACAAGTATAAACCATTTTACCTAATTGAAGTATGTTTAAAATTCACATATTATTTATCCTACAATATTAAAAGTCCTCTATGTGATGCTGTTATGGAGATGGTCCAAACCAGCAATTAGACTGAACGTTCCTGAGGCCAACAGAGGCAGCACCATGTATTGTTTCACATACACCTGAGAAAGAGCTTGCTTATATTCCAGCATCACCTGAAGGACATCTGATTAGACTGATTGTATTAACAACTGAGTAAGACAAACCCTGTGAACATTCTCTGTGAGCTGCGAATTCTACTGAAAGTTATACTAAGCAGCAGCACATGGGATCAAAGGTTTAGACACAAGAATGCATCAATGAAATAGTACTTTACATGGCTAAAATTGTAATCCACGTAGTATTCCCCAAAGCAAGGGAGGAATAAATCATAGTGCTGGTGCACAAAAACCTTGCTCTCCTGGCCACACAGCAGAAGCCGAACAGTCGAGAAGCAAGGGCAGTGGTAGGGAAAGCACTCCACTCTAAACTAGCTGAAATCAGAAGATGACAGAGAGCAGCATCCCTGGGGACCATTGTGTAGGAAAGCTGATTCAGGGACAGCTTACATAGGAGATGAGTAAGATGCCAGGTGGGTGGGTGCTGTTATGGAGATAGACTACACTTTGTTATGTTACTTATTTCAAAATAATAAAAACTAATGTATCTCAATGAAAATGGTAATAGCTATTTGCTGAAGATGTGGGTTGTTTGTAATAGTTTGTTATATGTTAATAAGTAACATTTGTAAGTTTTTAAGTTCTTTTGCGCACTAATACATGCAATGTGTGTGAGTGTGTAGAATAAATTTCTAATAATGGAATTAGATAGCATTTATAATCATGATTTTATAATTGTCCAATTATAAAAAATAAAGAGACAAGGAATTCTATTCCTACATATTCTTTAAAGCAATCTTTAATATAAGAATCTTTCTCATGAAAATTATTTCTATAAAAAACATGCTTGGAGAGTACAGAGCAAGGGCATTTGAGGATCAGAGAAAATTCAAGACTATAGTCACATGGAAAATATATGAATTAGAGAACTCTCAGGAAGCCTGCATATATAAGATCTTTTCTGCCACATTAGAAATCATCATTCTGTTCTCAGAAACAGGACCAAGCAAAAATCTAAGTAAAGATTTTTAGGTGCTTGCCACCTGCTGGTATTAACTGAAACAGAATCAGTGGGAATTTGAATAGTTATTGCACTAACTTAGGTATAAAATAATTGCCCTTTCGATGTGAACTGCTGTAGTACAGAAGAATAAAATTATATTGATTTAGTACAAAATTTGAGAAAATACCCAAGAAGATGATGGGAGTCAAAGAAAAGCAAAGGGATGTATGCCCTACCTTTTCATCTCAGAATTAGATATAAAAGCAGAGAGAATCTATTTGCATGCAAATTTGCTTTCACCTTACTCTTTCCAATTTTGAACAGATGATTAGGGTAAGTTATTCTGCAAGGATCTATCTTTCCTAGTGTGTCATCAAAAGAGGTAGGCCCTAGGGAGAAGTAATGCACACTGCATGCCCATACACATAAGGACATCCAAGTTTGCACAGTTATCCTACTTCTTATAAATTCTATTTCCACTCTGACATGGGCCTTTGATGACAAGCACAGACACCTTATACACAGGATGTGGAGGCTTCTTCCATTTCTTTATGAAATGTAGAGAATATAGTGAAACTGGCAGGGTTTGCAAGGGGCTTGATGATCCACTGTGAGCAACAAAAGATTTTCAGCATGCAGCCTGCTGTGACAGATACATGGATACACAGTTGTTTGTGGCCCTGAGAAATCAGTGTTGGTTTTAATCTTTTAGTCAATGATGAGGGCCTGGAGGTGATCCTCTATGCCTGGCTCCTGATTAGGGACAAGCTACATATGATTGCATCGTTACCTTGGGCTTCTCCATGATAGAACTGTTTGCTGAAGAAGACACAAGAGATTTCACCTTGGAGGAATTGTGATTATAAGTGCAAAGCAACTAAAAGGTGACGAACAAAGGTTATCACTTGCCATTTGAAGGAAAAACTATGGGTTTTGAGTTTCTTGTGCTATAAAAAAAATATAAGCAGAAAGACTGCTACTGTGCTTTCTCCCATATGTGAAAACTTAAAGAAAAAGATACCCTGAAAATCAAATACAGTCTACTAGGGAAGAGAGCAGGTCGAGATATTGAGATGATAAAAGATGTAAACAGAGCAGGTTAACTTCATCAAAGCGCTATGTGTGTGTAGGACAAAGTCACAATGAAACCCATTACTTTGTACATTGATGTGATTCAATATTTTAATAAAAATATATTTTACAGCAATCTGCTTAAAGAAGTGAAGTTCAAAACCCTTGTCTTGAATAGATGCAGTTTCACAAGGGCTCAATTTATAATGCATTATGGAAAGCAATACATTTGAGTGAAGGTCAGAGAAGTATTTTTACATTTTAAAAAACACATGACAGCTGGTTACTGTACATCCCTGCATGTGTGAATCAATTCAGATTGCCAAGGCTTCCCAAGACCCTGGCAGCTACTGCTCAGCTCACATCTAAAGAGGCTGAACGTCAGGATGCACAGTGTATGTGCAATCACAATACCCCCTGGAATGCTTTGGAAAGTCTCTCACTATTGTTTCACAGAACTCCACCTTCCCAGCACTCAGAGATCTACAATAGGGGTTTTATTTACCAATTGAATCAATATTTAAATGTTACAGGAAACTAATCTTGTTTCAATATGTGAACAGGCTCAGACACTTGGAGGAAAAAAAGTTATGTACTTAGTTACCTTCACACAAACACAACTAAAATGGAATGGGAATGGAACAGAGGCTACAAACAGAAGGACAGAATCAGAGGGATGTTGGCTAAGAGGTAGATGACAGGTAAATGGAAAAATTGCTTCTGATTACATGGTAAGGTGGTAAGTCTGGTAATAAGAAAATACTGTGTGTTTCAAACAGATGAGAAAAAGAATTCTGAGTATTTCCATCATAAGCATGTGAAAAATGAGGAATTAAACATAATTGTCATGATTTGAACATATGAACTGTATACATGTATAAAAACAATACATAGTACTGAGTAACCACATAACATTTGTTGCCAATTAAAATTAAAAATAACAAGTGGAAATTAATTAAAACAAAAGCATAGCTACTTTTAAATTAAAGTTATTCAAAAAAGAACACTAGCTAAACTATAAAATTAAATGCAAATAACAGCATGAATTAGTCAATCTGAAGAAATATTAGCATTTTTAAGAAAGAAAAAAGAAAGTCTTTACTACTTAAGGGCTTTAACATATCAAAAACAATGAAAGCAGTGAAGACATGAAATCACAATTGTGGGAAAGGGGTCTATATGAATAGGAAGAATGTGTGGATATGTATGTGAAGAAAATCTGTGCAGGACTATCAGGATCAACAAGAAAAACAAAGAAAGGAAGGAAGGAAGAAAGGAAGGAAAAGAATAGGGAGATTTCAAACTACATACACGGTAAAGTGCGCCTAAAAAGACAATGCCCCGAATCATTAACAAACAGCTTTTCCCAGAGGAGATGACACATGTAGAGAGTAGGGAGATCTCAACTCCCCTTAGTGAAGCAGAAAAAGCTAATCACATGGAAAAAGTTGCTCTTGTAAGCATATTCCTCAAAGCTCCTTTCATATCCCTGTTCCTCAGACTGTAGATAAAGGGATTCAGCATGGGTGTGACCATAGTGTACAACACAGCCACAATGACATCTTTGTCATTAGTGTTGTTAGATGAGGGGACAAAATATAGCCCAATAATGGCTCCATAATAGAGAGAAACCACAGAGAGGTGAGAGCCACATGTGGATAAGGCTTTGCAGATTCCTTTGATGGAAGGAGTTCTCAGGATGGTGGCTCCAATGCGGCCATAAGAACCCAGAATGCATATGAATGGCACAGTAATGACTAGTGATCCCACAATGAGGATGACCAGCTCATTGATGGAGGTGTCGGAGCTAGACAACTTAATTAAAGCAGAGAGATCACAGAAGAAGTGGTGGAGAGTGTTACTTCTAAAGAAAGAGAGATGAGCTAGGAGAACAGTGTGAACAAGGGCACCAGCAAAGGATAAGAACCAGGATGCAATGACTAGTAAGATACAGACACTCTGACTCATGATTCTGGTGTAGTGGAGAGGGTGGCAGATGGCCACATATCTGTCATAGGCCATAGAGGTCAGAAGAAAGCTGTCAAGATCTGCAAAAAATAGGAAAAAATACACTTGGGAAATGCACCCAGCATATGAGATGGAATGACTGTGTGTCAGCATATTCATGAGCATCTTTGGAGATGTGACTGATGAGAAAGAGATATCCGTGAAGGCCAAGTGGCTGAGGAAGAAGTACATGGGGGTGTGGAGGTGAGAGTCCAGCCTGATGAGCAGGATGATGAGCAGGTTCCCCAGTACTGTAATCAGGTACAAGGCCAGGAACAGGGCAGAGTACATGCCTTGGTCCTCTGGCCGGATGGGGAGCCCCAGGAGGATGAACTCAGATGCACTACTCTGATTCCTTGTGCTCCTCATCTTCTACTGAAAATGAAAAAGACATGGGAATGTGAGAACAGGAAATATTATGATTAGGGCACAGTGAAAGCCATGTTTTTAATTAGTGTATTCACTTTATCTGAAATTCTCAAACTTTTGAACAGTAATGGGAAGTAGGGGACTTAGAAACCAGTTCAACATGTTTTGAGGAACTTGGAAATATCATAACAATTATCAGATAAGAAAAGATCAGCTTTGAGAAGTTTCAGAATCCCGAATAGAATTCTGAGATAGGGAATGAAGTGAAAGGTCAGGTCAACCATTAATTCATAGCAAAACTAGTCAATAACATTTAATAGTTTGCTAACCTCTTGACCCTCTTCACAGCTTTAGAGGCATATTGGCTAATGTTTTGTATCTGGAGCTGTATTGAAATTGAAAGAACTGAGAGGGTAGCTATAAAGCTGTAATATATGATTTAGAGACTTAAAGGCACAGCTCTATATCAATGACTTGAAATATCATATGACATGTCTTCTACACACCCTTCACTCTTTCCTGATTCTAACATCTCCAGTGGTCTGACTCTCTTTCTAAAGAAGTCCTCATGGAATATGTATAAAAAGTCTCTGTCTCCTTCAAGTTTTCTTGTGTGTTCTCTCAACCAAAACCTCATTTTGCTTTTTCAGGTTTTGTAGGATAACAGGAAATATTTAATTGCAATAGCCAAATCTGGAATCTGCCAAGAAATCACTTTTTCCCTGTCTAATGTATTCCAATAACCTCCATTTTCACTGGTCTTAATCCAGATTCATTTTGCTAATGACTCTTAAATAATATTTTTGTTGCATTTCTATCATTTCATTTATTATTTTCCCCCTCTTTACCAGTTGAAAACAGAACTGTTCATATAAACATTCACAAAATAATAGTAAATAAAACATACTAATTTGTCTATTAAAACATAGATCCACATTTCATAAATAAAATCAATCTAAATATCTTCATGTTTGAAAGCTCAATTTGAACTATTCACTCATAGGGGAAGGGGAATTAAAGTTTTTGTTACTAAACCAATTCTGCCATCTTTATTGAAATGATCTTTAAAATCTCTACATTTTCCAGGCCACTCTATAAATACTCTAGTGTGATTTTCCCCAGGATTAATTATTCGTTCAGTTTTATCACCCATCATGACATCTGTAAAAATCAGTTTTTCATAATTAGCAGTTTTTTGAACATTGAGTTTCATTATTTTTGCAATTTCCAGTGTTACAACAAGAATCATTATTCAATATCTTTTTACATAAGCATGTATGACAATTCCCTGAAGTAGAATTAAGGGTCTATAAATTTGTATGATTTTGATAGACAGCTAAACACAGGAGGCTGCAGTTGGTGGGGGAGGCTATTCTTACACGTTCTGTGAATGAAATCATGATAGTTGAGTGTTTGGAGAGGGCAGGGGATTGGGCATTGGGGGAACAGAGGAAATTCAAGACCATGGTAAGTCTGGTAAAGTCTATGGAGTTGGATTATTATTGAAGAGCAGGGATACATAAGGCTGTTTATGCTACAATAGAAAGTTTCAATTCTCCACTCAAAGTATTAGTACATGCAAGGCAAGTTTTGAGTAAAGAAGTACCTGAGTGCTTTTAGTATTATACTATTTAGTCAGTAGAAATGGGGTTACAGCAAAACCAGGTATCAGAGGGAGCTGAACAGGAGGCTGTTGCTACAGTTGAGATACAATATATTCACTGTATACACCTGAGTTTGTCAGTGGAGATGCATACAGTTACAGAAATTTGGAATAAAATTTGGAAGAAACCTAGCATGACTTGCTGGAGGGTAAAGACACACAAAGAAACTGTGCATCCCCCTTCTTCTCCTGAATTAGGCATTATATGAGTTTGAGGTAAATTGTTCTACATGGGGCTACTGTGCTATTCTCTCCTCTCAAACTTTAGATAGATACTCTATTCATGATAAGTAACTACTAGAAATATGGTGTGAAGAAGAAGAGCCTAGAGAGAGTAGGACACAATGCACACACACTCAAACACTCAATCACTGAGGGCAAATTCTCCCCCTGCTTTGGCATGGCTCCCTTAGATGATAAACACAGATACCTTCAACTTCAAGGCATGAGAAGATCCCTCTATTTCCCTCTAGGAGGCCTGGGAGACAGTGTAATAAGTATGATCTCTAAGGGACAAAAGGTTTCATGGTGGCAGTCAGAATCCTCATCAGCTCAGAACAAAACAAAGTTAGATATACCAATGAACATATGCCTGCAGCTCTTGAGAATTTGGCATGAATTCTAATTTTACAAAAGATAGAGAGGATCCCAGGGGATAACACTGCCATCATGAGTCTAAATTAAAGCCAGGGTATAATTGCTGCTTTTCCATTACCTCCTTGGGGAAACAACCACTCGTTGAAGAAGTAAAAAAGAGATTGCTCATCTTGTGAGGAATAAAGCTAATAGCAACAAGGAAGCCTGTAGTAACTTTGAGGGCCACAAAACTTTTAGCATCTTATTTATCTTGGGTGAAATAAACTAAGAGGTGGCTGAGTGTGGTAACCAAAGTTAAGAATCCCATGACACTGCAAAGGAACACAAATACACTTATATCATCATTCTGAATGGAAGGGTAAGGTGCTCATATCTCACCATCACTCAGAACATGAAGAAGAGAACCTGGTTCCAAAATCAGTGTGGTTGGTGTTACACGGATGCAGTTTTCACATGTCCAGAAGACTGCCATCAGTACAACTCTCCACTCAGTCCCCTACAAAATTCATTCCGAATCAATCCTTAGATCCCTAGTTCATAACAACAGAAACATGGAAATCTAAGTTCAACAATGTGTGGTATTTTTATTGAAACAAAATGTTTTTGTTCATTCTTTGAGAATTTAATAATCCACACAATATATTTTGATTGTATTAGTGTCCTTGCCCCTTGTCCTGGCTCCTCTACCCTAACTCTCCCAGATTCACTCCCATCCCTTCCAAATTTCTGTCCTCTGCTTTTATTATTTTTATAACCCAGGTCAAGTTTATGTTGTCCACATACTCCCAGGGTTGACAACATCCACTGGAGCTTAATGGAACAGCAGAAGCCACATCCTTAAAGAAAAGTTACTCACCCTCCCCCAGAAGCCATCAAATATCAATAGCTCCTCATGGGACTCATGACATAATAAATTTGGGGAAGCAATTACAGGCCATAGCAATCATCTGTTGGGGGATGGTAATCATTGAAGAGAGACCTGTAACAATAAGCAAAAAAAAATTTATGTATGCCTTTTTTTAATGGAATTTATGTCCTGTACTGAAATATATTTGTTGAATCCCTAAACTTTGCTGTTCTTGCATTTGTTTGGGTATGAAATGTCCCCCCAAAGACTCATATTTAAGGCTAAGTCTTCCACTTGCTAATACAATGATTAAGAGATGATTGTATCTTAATGGCTCAGAGACAATTAGTGAATGAAACCATAATTTGAATAAACTGTAGAAAGTAAGAGAAAGTGTAGTTGGGACAAAATCAGAAGAATAGTGTTGTGGAATATTAGTTGAAGATGTGTTACATTGTTTATGATGGGGAACATTTATTTGATGATGCAAAGATCTGTTGCATTTTTTTGTTGCATTTGTTTAACTCTGTGAAGCTGTGTAACTTTGCCTGTCTAAAATACATGATTTGTCTAATAAAGAACTGAATGGCCAATAGCAAGGCAGGAGAAAGGTTAGGCAGGGCTAGCATGCAAAGAGAATAAATAGAAGGAGAAACAAAGAGGAGATCTAGAAGCAAGAGAAGGAGGAAGAGGACCTCGGGGAGCTACCCACTCAGCCATACAACAAGCCACAGAAGAGGTAAAGAAACATAAAAGCCCAGAGGCTAGAGGTAGATGGGATAATTTTAGTTAAGAAAAGCTGGCTAGAAACAGGCCAAACTAAGGTCACCAGGCATTCATAAGTAATAGTAAGACTTCTTGTGATTTCTTTGGGAGCCGGGTGGTGGGCTATTCAAAGAGAAAAGAACAAAATATATTGGTATCCAATGTAAGACTTGAATATCCACCTAGGTAGGGCCCAAGAAAGTGGGGAGGAGGGATATGGCTCCTTTAAGAAACCCTGCCTTACAGCAGAGCACTTAAAAAACCTTTTCCATGCTAAATAGAGACAAAAATTTAAGTAAAAAATGCCTGCCACAGTGCAAGGCACTGGCATTCCATAGCTGGGGGATTGAATGTAGTTCTGGGTCAAACACACCTCCAACTAGGCTGCGAGCTTTAGGCTTGGCTTTCACTGACTGAGAAGTGGGTGGAGCCAGCTGTTAGAGCAGCATAGGGGACCCAGGTGTAGCTTAGCAGTTAAAGGCTAAACAATATGTAACAAAGGTGGTCCAGATGGGAAAAAAAACTCTAACAGGTTTCAGTGTGTTTTACAATATGTGTAGGCTTAAGAAAGAAAGAAAGGATATGGGTATAAAAGGTCATAGAAAGAAACAAGTAGTTTAAAAATAATAAAAGAGAGAGTGAAAATAACATAAAGGAAAAAGTCACATAAGATGGGAAATACATAAGAATTCTGGACCTTGTATGTTATTGTGTGATTTTTTTTAATTTTTTGCTGATAAGCAAAGGACAACTGCTAAGAGACATGGGATTGAAAAAGGGACTGATGAAATAAAAGAGCCTATATACTTTAGGAATGCCTTAAAATTAAAATGGAAGTTAAAAATTTATTTGTCAAATGGAATTTAAAGATGGTTTAGAGAAGAGGTTTTATTGGTATTTCCACAGGAAAGAAGAGGCTGTGGATTCCTTCCAGGTTAATGTGGATCAAGTTTGATCAAGGGAGACCTCCTAAATGTTGACAGATGATATATATGAACAAAGGTTACCACTGGTCTTCCCAGGACTTGGCCAGTATCTCAAATTTCTCAAATACCCCTAAAGATGCCTTCACTGACAGACAACAGGAAGCAGTCTGAAGAACATGAGTCCCACATTCCCAAGAGATAGGATGTGTGGTCTTTTTGTTATTTGGTGGGCTATGGATGTTTGTTATCATTTAGGGGAATATAGGAATATAGGATAAAAAGAAAACTACTAATCTTGATATTTTACATTGGCATGGATTTTGATATATTAATATAAATTAAAATTATTATTCTTATACTGTATATATGTCTCTACTCTTGTTTGGAGTATTGTGTTTATGCAGCATGTTTAAAAATGCAATGTATAATTAAGAAATGAGCTTAGTAGTTAATCTATAATAATCAAACTTGTAGTCACATTAGATATGTTTTCAAGATTAAACAGGTATATTTTGGAAATATTGATGATCTTCAAACACTTCAAAGACCTACAGAATATGTATTTTAAATGTTTTGTTAACATATGGCTTTTTATGACAATGAGACATCTCCTGGCAGCACTAGTTTACTTCATAAAAAGATGATGGTCATCAAAGAAACTCCATATGGAGTTTGCTTTCAATGTGGCAAGGCTAGCCATTTAGGCAAGAAACAGCTTTGCCTTGACTGCTGGCAGTGTGCTATTTAGGCTATACATGCAGGATCCACAAGAAAGTGACTGCTGAACTTTGCCAAAACCAGGCAGGAAAGTGCTTCAAAATTACTGCTTCACAGAAGAGTCTGCCAGATATTCTTCAGGATACACAGGAAAATGACTGCTGAACTTACCAATATAAGGCAGGACAGTCCTTCAAAATTCCTGCTTCATAGAAGAGTGTGCCAGATACTCTAGGCCTGTAGACTGAAGATGTATCCCCAAAGCTGCAGAGGAATTTTGGGTGAATGTTGTATGATATTTTGTTTGTGTTTTGACAAACAAAGCTTGCTTGAAGTTAGAGGACAGAACTAGGCACTAGTTAACCATAGAGGTCTGGAGGTCTGTGCAGAGAGTAACAGAAAGTGATAAGGCAGGACAGAGTCAGGATCTTAGCCCTTTTGAACTGGAAGAATGGAAGAGAAAGGAAGTGACTGTGGCTGCTCTCCTGCTTCTCTGATCTTTCAGGTCTTACCCCAATATCTGACTCCTGGTTTTTATTGATAAGACTAATTAGATTTATGCTTCATCTGTCATCCAACTTTTGGGGCATGAATTCACACACACACAAAAAGCCACTTGCACATGCCAAAGCTACACATGGGAACTGTGTCTGGTATAGTCACACCACCAGCTGGCTTTTCCTTTCTTCCCCAAGCCCTCTAAGCAAGTCTAGAATATTTCTGTTGCAGCCTCTCTACAGCAAATGCCACAGGTGCTTGGGCTCCAAACGCCACCTGATTTAGCCCCTCACCACCGGCCAGCTCTGCCTTCAGGCAGCTCTGTGCTTTCACTTCCTGCTGGTCACACATGCTTCTTTCACACATTCCCCCATGCAGATGGCTGACTTCTGGGCTCCTTTTCCCCCATAGGTTTTGGAGTTTTCCCTGGACCCCCTCCTCAGGCTGCTGATGTGCAATCAGGAGCAGCTGTCCTCAGCCATACTGTGCACCACCTGTGTTCTCTGTTCAGATGTGCTACACAGCAGCAGTCAGCCTCACACTTTACCATCATCGTAAGTATGGTGAGACAGTTGGGAATTCTTAAAGTGGAGAATTAGTTTTAATGGAGAGAGAGAGAGAGAGAGAGAGAGAGAGAGAGAGAGAGAGAGAGAGAGATTGCCATGTTAAAAGAGGGGGAAATAGTATTACAATGGAGGAAGTTAGGTCTCCATGATTACACAATGGATGGTTTGAAAATAGAACAATTAAATGAAGGGATAATTAACTTAGCTGGGAGACATTAAATGGCTATGACCCACAATTGGAGTAACACTTCAAGAACTGAGTAATTTATTTCAAACTTTACAAGGTGATAAGGACTTAAATAGTTCAAGAAAATTATCAGCTGAAGCTAAGAAATAATTGGCTCTGGTAGATAGAGAATGAGAGGATGCACATGTTTGGATCCATAGTTTTATTGCATTCTTCTTGTTTTACCTTCTAAGCATCCCCCTACAAGAATTTTAATACAGAGAGAAAATAATATCTTAGAATGGATTTTTTTCCAGACAGAGTGAAAAATTAAAGACCTATGTAGAAAAGGTTTCTGAGTTGATTCTAAAAAGAAAATTGAGATTTCATCAATTAGTAGGAACAGACCCAGCAGAAATTGTAGTACCTTTTACTAATGCTGAAATTTCCGCTTTATGACCAGAAAAATAAACACTGGCAAAGAGCTTGAAGTAATTTTTTAGGAGAGATTAACAAGAAGTGTACCCAAAGCCAAAGAATTCTGCTTATAAAGAGAACTAACTGGGTCCTTCCTCACATTGTACAGAGAACACAAATTTCTAGAGGCCCTACATGCTATACTCATGCAAACAAGTCAGAAAAGGCAGTTTATAACTCAGGAAATTTGAATAAAGTGGCTCAAAGCCCTTATGAATGTGTTCAAAAGTCAGAATTATATGCTATTCTCAAGATATTATTAGATTTTTCCAAAGTATCTTAATATACTTACTGGATCTCACTATGCAGACAGAGCTGTTTTATATACTGAAACTTCTGAATTTATTTCATATGATACAGAATTTATTTTGTTATTTATTCAGTTACAAGAAAAGATCAGAAATAGAAATCATCCCTTATGTATAACACATATTAGATCCCATAAAGGTCTACCAGGCCGTCCAGCACAAGATAATGATGAAATTGATCAACTATTGGTAGGAAATGTGCTAGAAGCCTCAGAATTTAATAAAAAAAACACCATCTCAATAGCAAGGGTTTGAAAAAGGATTTTTCTGTCACTTGTCAACAAGCCAAGGAAATTAAAAGAAAATCTCCTACTTGTTTCTTGTATAACCAAACTCCAGTATCTGCAGGAAGTAACCCACAGGGTACTCAGAGAAATGAACTTTGTTAAATGGACACATTTAATTTTGTAGTTTGGGAAATTAAAATATGCACACCACACCATTGATACATGTTCAGGATTTCAATAGGAAACTGCTTTGAGTTCTGAAAAGACTGATTCTGTAGTCATACATTTGTTAGAAGTTATGGCCATCATGGGGATACCTGTGCAAATTAAGTATGACAATGGTCCAGCATATGTCTCTAGCAAAATGAAACAGTTTTTTGCACACTACAAAGTAAAGCATACCACACAATCCTACAGGGCAAGCAGTTATAGAAAGATCTAATCAAACTCTAAAATATATGCTTAATAAACAGAAATGGGTAATAAAGACACCCAGAGATAGATTGTGTTAGCATTCAGACCCTCTTCTAGTCTGCCCAGCATCCTGACAATGTCATCCTATGTAGTCCCCTTTAAGAAAAAAAAAAAAATTCTCTCTCCCTCTCTCTTGCCATGAAGTTGCACACACATCCAATCTCTCTCTCTCTCTCTCTCTCTCTCTCTCTCTCTCTCTCTCTCTCTCTCTCTCTCTCTCTTCCCCTCTTTCTATCTTTCCTTTTCTTTCTCTCTCTTCCCCTCTTTCTATGTTTCCTTCTCTTTCTCTCTCTTTCCCCTATCTTTCTCTCTGCTTCTCTCTCCCTTTCCTTTCCCCCTTTAATAATAAAACTCTCCACATGAGTGCTATCGTATGATGTGAATGACTTTCAGCAGTGCCCCCTAGACTACCACCCACGGTGTCTGCATGGCATGTCTCCCTCACCCTCCATGGCGCACCTTGGCTCAAAACCACCAAGGCCATCCTGCATCATTTTTAAAATACAGCATTGGTGCTGTGAAAACTCAGCAGTTTCTCCTGGCAGTTCCTCAATCTAAAGCATGCTGGGATCCTGGATTGGATTCAGTCTACCCACAACAGGCTCCCCTTTCAGCTCACCAATTACTCACCATCCCACCCACCAGTGGTAATTGCATAAGTTTTTTTTTCATTTTTCTTTATTAAGAAATTTTCTACTCACTCCACATGCTATCCACATACCCCCCTCTTCCCTCGTCCCACCCCTCAGCCCTCTTTCCCAAGCTACCCCACATCCTCCAAATCAAGGTCTCCCATGGGGAGTCAGCAAAGCCCAGCACACTGAACCTAGGCAGGTCCAAGCCCCTTCCCACTGCACCAAGGCTGTGAGAGGTGTCACACCACAGGCACCAGATTCCAGAATCCTACCCATAGACCAGGGACAGATCCCGATCCCCCTGCCTGTGTGCCCCCCAAACAGTTCGAGCCAAACAACCATCTTCTATATCTAGAAGGCCTAGTCCAGTCCCATGGGGGCTCCACATCTACCAATCCACAGTTCATGGGCTGCCACTAGTGTGGCCAGTCATCTCTGCACATCCTCCCATCATGATCTCAATGTCCCTCGCCTGCAGTATCTCTCCTCTCTCTCATCAATTGGATTCCTGGAGCTCATCCTGGTGCCTGGCCATGGATCTCTGTATCTGCCTCCATCTGTCACTGGACAAAGGCTCTATGATGACAGTTAGGTTATTTGCTAGGCTGGCCACCAGAGTAGACTGGTCTAGGCACCCTCTGGACCACTACCAGCAGATCAAGGTGGGGTCATCCTTGTGGATTGCAGAGAGCCTCCCCAGCACCCTGTCTTTTCCTATTCCCATGATGTCCTCATCTACCATGGTATCTTCCTCCCTGCCCTCCCACTCTGTTCCTGTTCCAGCTTGACTCTCCCATTTCCCTATGTTCTCATCCCCCACTTCTCGCCCTCTGCCAAACCCCCCAGTCCATTCATGTAGATCTCATCCACTTCTCCTTCACAGGATCATCCATGTGTCCCTCTGAGGGTCTTTTCCTATTAGCTAGCCTCTCTGGAGTTGCAGTCTGGCCATCCCTTTCCTCCCATTTAGTATCCACTTATGAGTGAGTACATACTATGTTTGTCCTTCTGAGTCTGGGTTACCTCACTCAAGATGATTTCTAGATCCATCCATTTGCCTGCAAATTTCATGATATCATTTTTTTTTTACTGCTGAGTAGTACTCCATGTTGTATATGTGCCATATTTTCTTTATCCATTCTTCAGTTGAGGGACATCTAGGTTGTTTCCATGTTCTTGCTATTATTAATAATGCTCATATGAACATAGTTGAGCATGTGTTCTTGTGGTAAGATTGAGCATTCCTTGGGTATATGCTTAACAGAGAATTCTCAATAGAAGAATCTCAAATAGCTGAAAGGCATTTAAGGACTTGCTCAACATCCTTAGTCATCAGGGAAATGCAAATCAAAACAACTCTGAGATACCATCTTACACCTGTCAGAATGGCTAATATCAAAAACATTGAAGACAGCTTATGTTGGAGAGGATGTGGAGAAAGGGGAACACTCCTCCAATGTTTGTGGGAATGCAAACTTGTACAGCCACTCTGGAAATCAGTATGGTAGTTTCTCAGAAAATTTGGAATAAGTCTTCTTCCAGTTATACCACTCTTGGTAATTGTATAAGTTTTAACTGGGTCTGCCCACAATCCCATAGCTCCTTTAGGCCCTTGTGGCTTTTATGACACCATTCCTGACCTTTTCCTATGAATGAGATTCCCCTTAGAGCTCAGTTTTTGTCCTTGCCTCCTGGCCTCTATGAAAAACCTGGTACCAGGTGCCAAAACTCATTTGGCTTAGCCATGCTAAGCCCAATCCCCATGGAGTGTGGAGAAGATCCTCTGAGCATCTTGGTCCTTGTTCAGTCCTCCCCTTAGTCCTGGGGATGCCCATGACTACAGGCTGTAGTAACTCCTTTTCCCCCTCTCATCCATGGCAACCATGCTATATTTTTCAGGACATTTATGACTACTGTGAGTGATCAGGGCCTGCTCCTTCCAAGACCCCACTGTGATGTGGGCTTTCGCTCTTTTGTTCTCTTCCTCCCTCAAACATCTTGCACTAACTCTGTTGCATGTGGCATGTTTGTTTAATGGCATACCCTGACAGGGCATGTCAAAGGCATCCACTTCATGCCAGGACCTCACTTGCCTGCTCTACCCGAGGCAGATCTGCTCCATCCTACCTGTAACAAATCTGCTTTCTCATTCACCAGCTGCTTTGCCTTCCTTTCAATACCAGTACTCAGGTTTCTGGTGGGGCTACCCACCTCTGAACATATCCCTGGATGTGAGACTGGCCTCAGTATTTCTTGGAGCCAGACAGTAGGAGAATCAATAAAGAATTCTTCACTTTTCCTCTTCTCCCTTTTTTCTTATTTACTCAACCCTTGTTTAACATATCTGTATATGTATGTGCGTGTGACTTGGATTTGCCTATAAAAAAAACAAACAAACATGCTTTGAGCAGCAACCACATGGCTCTCTTCCATCTTGGCTGGTGACCTCATCATGATGTATACAGCCATGTGGCTGGCAGCCATCCTTTACTAAGGTTTACTAAGGTTAAAAAATACATTTAGTCCTGATGACCTCTGTGTTCATTTTATCTCCTTCTAGAGTAAGGAAGCAACAAGCCTCTAATATTTTGGATTGATACAAACTTTTTGTATGATGATAAAGATGTAAATCTATATTTGATTCAACACTGGTTTATAGTACAACACTGGTTTATAGAAATTTAAATTTATAAAGATCTATTTATATTAACAAAAGCTAACTTAGTGATTCACACCTATGTCTCTGCCAAATGTTTAACTTCAAGCTTCTAGAAAATTTAAATAAATGATGTCATATGTTTGATAAATGAGGTATCTGATAAACAAGATATATATTTTTGATGGAGTTTCTGGTCTCCCAAGAGGGTCCTTTACTCAGAGTTAGGCCATACCCCAAATCACAAGCCCCTTTTCTCCTGTTCCCATTTGGCCCTGGGATCTTTCCCCCCATCACTCTTCTTTGCCTTCTCAGGAGACAGTAAGTCCTAGTCAAATGAAAGCTGCTAACATATTGGAGAGTGTTAGAAAACATAAGCTGATAGCCAGTCATTCATACCTAATAGACACAGTCCTCAAATGCTCAGAGATCTGCAGAATATAGCATTTAAAATATTTAATCAAAAAACTTTGTGTGATAGAGAGACATGCTTGGCTCCTGGCAGCACCTTTATTTCCTGCTAAGAAGATGGATGGGCACAAAAGAACCTTGAACTGGAACTTGCTCCAGAGTGGCAGCACCAGCCACTGAGAAAAAATTGCCTTTCACCTCAACTACTGCCTTTCACCTTGACTGCTGCCATGGCCTTCTTCAGACCATGGACAACAGGACTCAGGGGAATACATTGCCTCACTTTTGCTTAGTCAAGGTAGGCTGGTCCTCCCACAAGTTCCTACCCCACAACTGTTGGATCTTCTGAGGTCTGGCAAGCCTATGCCTGGTAACTGAAGACTGATGTTCTTGCCCTGAGACCTCTGCCCTCAATGACCATGATGGACCCTGGGGTGGCTGTCTAGGTAGCCAGCAAGTAAGTCTGTCATTTTCAATCACTAACTCAGGTAAAATTTATTCTTCTCAGATCTCTGATGTAGTTTGACGACCAGGCTTTGTCAGTTCAACAGCAGCAACCAAGGCTTCAGCTGCCTTATCAGTTCTCTGTGTAAAATTCACAGGCCTCATTCTCTTAGAGCTAATACCAAGTCTAAACACAGTTCACCTTGCCACCAGACTCAAAAAAGGGATCAACTCACTTTGAAGTGACAGCTCTCAGTATCTCCTGGTGAATTAGATAAAAAGAAGGTGCTTTAAGGTTTGTTTTTGTGAAGGTGGAAAGCTGTCTCACTTCTGCTCATTTACTTATTCTTTTTATATCTGATGGTGTTTGGTAACCAGTACTAATAGGTTTACCAATTAACAACCCTCTCTCCCAAACCCATGGCTACAAGCACCTTCATAGCTCATTAGTAAGTTTCCTGTTAAAAGTATAGACAGGTATGCCTCATTCATAAACTTCATGGTACAAGATTAACTGGTTTCAGATGTAACTTCAGAGGTTCAGGATTGTTTTTTTTTCCATTTTTCTTTATTAAGAAAATTTCTACTTACTTCACATACCACCCACAGATCTCCCCTCCTCCCACCTCCCACCCTAGGCTCTCTCTCCCAAGCCAACCCGCATCCCCACATTCCCCAAATCAAGATCTCCCATGGGGAGTCAGCAGAGCCTAGCACACTGAGCCTAGGCAGCAGGTCCAAGCCCCTTCCCACTGCACCAAGGCTTTGCAAGGCATCACAACACAGGCACCAGATTCCCAGAAGCCTGCCCATGCACCAGGGACAGATCCCGATCCCCCTGCCTGGGTGCCCCCCAAACAGTTCAAGCCAAAGAATCATCTTCTGTATCCAGAGGGCCTAGTCCAGTCCCACGGGGGCTCCACATCCACCAGTCCACAATTCATGGCCTTCCACTAGTGTGACTGATCATCTCTGCATGTCCTCCCATCATGATCTCAATGTCCCATGCCTGCAGAATCCCTCCTCACTCTCATCAATTGGATTCCCGGAGCTCAGCCTGGTGCCTGGCTGTGGATCTCTGCATCTGCCTCCTTCAGTCACTGGACAAAGGCTCTATGATGACAATTGGGTTATTCACTAGACCAGTCACCAGAGTAGACCAGTCCAGGCACCCTCTGGACCACTGCCAGCAGATCAAGGTGGGATCATCCTTGTGGATTCCTGAGAGCCTCCCTAGCACCCTGTCTCTTCCTATTCCCATGATGACCTCATCTATCATGGTATCTTCCTCCCAACGGTTCCTGTTCCAGGTTGACCCTCCCATTTAATTATGTTCTCATCCCCATGCTTTGCCATCTGCCTCCACCACCCCCACACACCCAGGCCACTCATGTAGATCTCATTCACTACTCCTTTGCAGGGTCATCCATGTCTCCCTCCTAGGGTCTTTACCTGTTAGCTAGACTCTCTAGAGTTGGGGGTTGCATTCTGGCCATCCCTTCCCTCACATCTAGTATCCACTTGTGAGTGAGTACCTACTATGTTTGTGCTTCTGAGTCTGGATTACCTCACTCAAGATGATATTCTCTAGTTCCATCCATTTGCCTGCAAAATTCATGATATCATTGTTTTTTACTGCTAAGTAGTACTCCATTGTGTATATGTACCACATTTTCTTTATCCATTCTTCAGTTGAGGGGCATCTAGGTTGTTTCCAGGTTCAGGCTATTACGAATAATGCTGATATGAAC